>NC_080071.1:61323801-61623801 GCF_949987535.1 Balaenoptera acutorostrata | reverse complement strand
TTTTTCATATATCTGAAACTTTTTCTAAAGATCACACAAAAACTATATTCCATACACTTAACCCCCTTATAAATTCTTCACCTGGACCAGTACATAAAGGAAAGTAAGAAAGAAAGCTAATATTTCTTATTTAAAACCTGAAGCATAAAAGATATAAAATGGAATTTTATATAGGGCTTAGAATTCATATCTGGCTGCCATAAGTAATCAAAGATGGGTTTAAAAAATATATGTAGGTAACTGTAAGTTCAGTTCCTAATAAGCACCTGAAAAAACATACTAAATAAATAATAAAATGTGTTGCTAAATATGTATTTATCATTTGGGGAAAAAACTTCCACATGGTATAAAGAATTCTTTGGTTAAAATTATCCACATTTGGATAATAAACTCAATGGCTTACACAGTGGCAAATCATTTTAATACCTAGAGAGCTACTAATAAGACATCTATCTACCTTATAAAAACCATTTCTTAATAATTGGAAAACATAATATAATTTCTCTTATTACAGAATTCTTCCAAATGGAGCGAAGTAATTTGTAAAATAAAAGAACAATATAAATGTCATACCTAAGAACACCACCAGCATCTACCAAGTTCTTCTTTAGCATGTTAAAGGCTTTTTCCTGCTCCGTTCGGATTATTTTCCTGTCAATTTTGGGGTCTGTAGGAACTCTATATTCAGGAAATTTCTGTACCTTTTTAATGTAAATCCTTTTTATAAGAAAAAGAAGAATTTTTTTCATTATACTATAACCTCAAGACTAACTTATCAACCACAAGTTTACTTTAGCGTTAAAGTTTAGAGAAAATTCGATTAATCTAGAAAGCATTCAGATAATTATGTGAAAGATATGCCATATTTTCAGTGTATAATACTCAGCAAGTTAACAATAATCATTACTTTAGTAAAAATGTCTAAATATTATGAATATTAACTTTTTTTTTTCTGGATCTGTCTCTTCTCCATTCTCCCGGAAGCTGTGAACACCTCACACCTGGATTACTTTAATACCCGCCTTCTGGAGCCTCTAGGCCTCCAGCCTTCCATTTCTTAAATCCACTAGATATACCAATGCCACAATAATTCTTTGCATTTGTACTTCTCTGTTGAAGAATCTATCTGCTCTTTAATCAAGCACAAATTTATTAGCAGCATTCAAGGCGCTCTATATGATTCTAATTTATTTACCCATCTTTTCATCACTTCAAATATAAAATTGCTTTTCCTGTGAAGTTTATCATCTCAATGTTCCTTCCTCCTCTGATACCAAATATACAATCATGCTATATCTTTCTTTATATCATTCTCCTACCCTACGATATCTTCCTTCTAATTCTCTGCCTACCAAATTCAATCTAAACTTCAGTATCCAAGTTAAGTTCCATTTTCTTTCCTGTTTATGAGTTTGCTAGGATATATTCCTTCTCTGAAGACAGGTAATCCACACATTTAACATTATATACAATACTATTATGTTCTCTTATAGTTTGTTGTTTCCTGATCTACCCCAACAATATTTTAAGTTTCCCATGATTAAGTAAAATCATATACCTCTTTTAGTCTCCCCTCCTTCCCATGGCACCCAATGTTGTTGCTGGGCACAGAGCAGATACTCAAAAAGTACTTATAGAATGACAGAGAATAAAATTATCTCTTCACGTATAGAGATTTTCTCCCAAGTTATAACTAAAGTTCTACATTGCTCATATTTAAAAGCAATGTTTTGTTTAATGGTCTACACTGCTTACATTTAAAAGCAAAGTTTTGTTTAATGATCAGGTTTAAATATTGTCTCAAGTTAACATTATCACATTAAACATGAAAAGCCTTCTTAACTGGCTTTAAAAACTTCTTGAGAATGCTGAGGTTTGTGATATGAGATGTAATGCTAAAATAAAATGTTTCAAAGCTCAACTAAATCCAACCTTTACGTGTTATTTTAAAATTTTATCTTATGATTTAAAATACTTTCAATGTGTGAAAAAAGAATATTAGTAAAGTACATTACAAAAATCTTTTATTGGTGCACATTATTCATTCTCAGCCAGAGCAATGACTACTCAGTAGTCCTATTCTACCTAAAACTTACTGTGTTGGTCTTCTACATTTCTGGTATGAATATAATTGGTAAAATCACTCTACAAAGCAACTCTGCAACACCTGTCAACATTTAAAAAGAACACAACACTTGCCCTAGCAATTTCATTTCAAGGAATTTATTCCATCAATATAATTACACAAGTGTACAAATAGGTACAATGTTATTAGTTGCAGCTTTGTATATAATAATAAAGAATATTTTCCAGAGCCTACAGGTCCATTGTTGGAGGACTAATTAAGTAAATGATAATTCATCTATAAACGGAATATTATATGGCTATTAAAAAGGAACCATGAAAATAACATAATTTATATGTCAATTTTATCTCACTTTTTAAAATCAGTTGATCAATCAATAAAAAGAAGTAATCGGTTCATTTAAATACAGACATGGAGCCAACTTTGAGATATACTGGGAATGAAAAAAAAAATAGAGTAAAACAAGGTCTTACTGTATAGCACAGGGAACTATATCAATATCCTGTGATAAACCATAATGGAAAAGAATATGAAGAAGAATATTTATACGTATAACTGAATCACTTTGCTGTACAGCAGAAATTAACACAACATTGTAAATCAACTATACTTCAATAAAATTTTTTTTTTAAATGTAGAGTAGTATATATCTCTACATTCACACTAGTATGAAGCATAATAGCTGTGCAGCAAATAACTACAATAGGCATTCAGAATGGAAATATATCAATGTGAATTCATAGCCGGAAAGAAGGTATGCTACTACCCAAATTTAAGGAAAGAAAATATTAGTAATCTTTACTGAGATCTTCAACATTTATGACGGTAGAGTGTATACCTATATGCATATACACAGAATATCTCTGCAAGGTTACTCAAGAAACTGGTAAGAGTTGTTGCCCTAAAGTGGGACATAGGAAGCAGGGATAAGAGGAAACAGATTTCACTGTATGCTTTTGGCACTGCTTAAACTTAATAAAAATGTGCATATTAGCTATTCAAAAATAAGTACTTAATAAAAAAGAAATAAAAGAAAATAAAGCTTACCGGGCTGGACAAGTAGCTTTGTAGAGCTGACAAGACCTGCTTTCCTGCTCACTGATTTTTTTTAACTGGAAACCTTTTCTTCTTGGCCCATACTGACACTCCATTACCACAGCTCTACTCCCTGTGGGCCAAAACCAACTATTGATATTTAATTCAAGTATCCATCTGTTCTGGATACTAGATTAAAAATAACTTGGTGGTGGCAATGACAAAATCTATACTTCCAATTATACAACCTTAAGGAAAGAAAACATCAGTAAGACTTACTAAGATGTACAAACACATAAATTTAAAAGTTTATTGTAATAGTTACCAAATGTACCACATTATGGTAAGGAAATTAGCAAATACCACATTTACTGACTGTCAACTGGTATTTACATATGCATGGTTTTTAATAATAAAATTTACTACTTTATAAGTAGAAATTAGCAAATGCTACATTTGTTAGTAAATATTAATATCATTTAAAATTTTACTTCCTTTTATAATTACTTATTTCCTTATTTCTATTTGAGCTGTTAGAATAATGTGATTACCAGCCTCTAAGATGGCTCCCAATGATCCCTGCCTCTTAGTACTCATGTCCTTGGTAATCCCCTCCCCTTGAGCATGAGCTAGACTTACTAACTTACTTCTACTGAACATGGCAGAAGTGACAGGATGTTATTTTTGATATTAGGTTATAAAAAGACTGTGACTTCCATCTTGGGTACTTTCTTGCTCTTGCTTGGATTGCTCTCTCCAGGTGAAATAAGATATCATGTGGTGAGACAGCTCTGTGAAGAGGCCCACCTGGCAAGGAATAAGGCCTGCCAACAGCCACATGAGTAAGCGTGGAAGCAGATCCTCCCCCAGTCAAGTTCTGAGACGACGGCAGATCCAGCCAACATCTTAATTGCAGTCTTGTGAGAGAACCTGGGGCAGAACCACCTTGTTAAGCTGCTCTTGGATTCCTGACCCATAGAAACTGTGAGACAATAAATGTTTGTTGTTTTCAACCACCACATTTGGGGTAATTTGTTACAGTGCCATAGATAACACAAATAAGCAGATGTGAAAACTATACAATTTAAGATTTTAAGTTGGATATCCTAATCTATGTAGGGTACAGCAAACTTTTCAAATATAAAACCCAAAACCCCAGGGACTTCCCTGATGGTCCAGTGATAGAATCCACCTTCCAATGCAGGGGACACAGGTTCGATCGCTGGTCGGGGAACTAAGATCTCACATGTCGCAGGGCAAGCAACGACAGAACCCACGCGTTCTAGAGCTCACGTGCTCTAGAGTCCACGCATCACAACCAGAGCGCCCACGAACCGCAACCACTGAGCCTACACGCTCTAGAGCCTGCACGGCACAACTAGAGAGAAGCCCACGTGCCGCAACGAACAGCCCGCGTGCCGCAAGAAAGATCCCATGTGCCACAACTAAGACCCAATGCAGCCAATTAAATAAATAAATATACATTAAAAATAAAACCCCGAAAAACACCAATCATGAATTAAAATGTTGATAAGGCTGAACTAACTTCTTCTAAATGATGGTAAAAGGAAAATCAGTTTGAGAAACAGTATTTTATAATACATAAAACAAAGAATTAATATGCAGAATATAAAGAACCATAAATAATTTTAAAATAAAAATAAAAACTAACTACCAAACAGAAAAATGGGCAAAGACTATGCACAGGCAATTCAGAAAGAAAACAAAAGGATATTAGATAAACAATAAAAAGACGCTCAACTTCACTAGTAAACAGGAAAACGCAAGTTGAAACAACACTAAGGACTTCTCTGGTGGCGCAGTGGTTAAGAGTCCACATGCCAATGCAGGAGACACGGGTTCGAGTCCTGGTCCAGGAAGATCTCACATGCCGCAGAGCAACTAAGCCCGTGCGCCACAACTACTGAGCCTGTGCTCTAGAGCCTGCGAGCCACAACTACTGAAGCCCGCACGCCTAGAGCCCGTGCTCCACAACAAGAAGCCACCGCAATGAGAAGCCCGCACACCACAACGAAGAGTAGCCCCCGCTCACCGCAACTACAGAAAGCCCATGTGCAGCAACAAAGACTCAACACAGCCAAAAATTACTAAATTAATTAATTAATTTAAAAAAATAAAACAATAGTAAGATACTCTCTCACTCTTCAAATTGGTAAACATAAAAAATTTGACAATACTCTAAAACAACTGAATCCACCGATCAATCTTACAGTTAAAAATGCTACATAGGTAATGATAAGAAGTACACAGCACACCTATGAAGTATTCTCACAAAATACTTTAATCAAGATTAAATCTTCATTTAATCAAACTCAAACATCTAACAGATTACAGGAAATACAGGAGATAAAAGAACATGTTAAAAAACACCAGAGATAGAATCAGCAAAATCCCGAATATGGCAAAGTGTACAGGACAAACTACCTGGGGGAAAAGAGGAGAGAAATTTTTAGATGAGAAGAAACTTAACCAAATTTGATCCATAAACTTGGTTTGCATGTGAATTTATACAAACCTCTGCAAAAAGAATTATGATAAGTGGAGAAATGTGAACAATGGACAACTTATGATATTAAGAAATTACTGTTTGGACTTCCTTGGTGGTCCAGTGGTTAACGCTCCATGTTTCCACTGCAGGGGGCGTTGGGGAACTAAGATCCCACATGCCATGCAGCGTGGCCAAAAAATTAAAAATTAAAACATTAAAAAAAAAAAAAGAAATTACTGTTAATTCCTTTTAAGTGGGATAATGGGATATCCTTATATTTCAGATATATACTTTAATACCTATTATATACTTTAGTAATTATAGATGAAACGATATCTGGAATTTCCTGTAAAATCATCTTTAGTAATTATAGATGAAATGATATCTGGAATTTCCTGAAGAAATGGGTAGGGGTATAAATGACACAAGATTGACCACATGCTGATACTTGTTGAAGCTGGATGATGCATACACAGAGTTATGAGATTTCATACATTATTACCTCTACTTTGATATGCATATGAAAATTCCCATAGCATAAAGATTTTTTTAAATCTGACAATGTCAAATCATAGAGTGAATGTGGGAAAGGGAAATTTTCATACATTGCTCAAAGGACTAAAAATTGATACAGGTTGTCAATCCCTCACGTATGATTCTCATATTTAAAAAGCATGGAAAACAAAATTTTTTGGAATACATTTGGCTGCAAAACCTGACCTGAACTTTATGAGGCTATTTATAGTCTTTATTCCTTTTAGTGTGGCTATGCATAATGAATTACTGTGTTTGATTATGTGATATTGTCTATAGAATACTTGCTAGGAGTATTCTGTAATATTACCATATTACAGTCCAAAAATACAGAATTCTGAAATACATTTGGGAAAAAAAAGTTTAGAGAAGAGATTTTGGACCTGAACACCACCTCAGAGAGCAACTTGAGATAATCTTGTAAAGTAATTCCATTTTAATGCACACACTCTAGTAAACTACTTACAACCTTCCAACAGAAAACATGTATCATGGAGGTTAGACCATAGAATTTTTTGTAATATTGAAAAACTGGAAACAACCTAAATGATCATTAGTAGAAAAATAATTGTAGTTTGGTCATATGTTGGAATGACCAAATTTAAGTAATAGATTATTATATAATGTTAAATTATATAATAATTAAATTGGGTTAACTAGAATTTATAATTATCAATATGGATAGATTTCAAAAATAAGAATGAGTGAAAAATTTACCTAAGAATATCTATAGTTTATTACTTACATATACTTTAAAATGTTCAAAACAATAAAATATATTATTATAAATACAAACATGTATGATAAAGTATAAAAATACACACCAAATTCATGTAGTAGCTGCCTGAGGAGAGTTAAGAAGGGATTTGAACTGGGGAGGAGAATAAAACCTGGGCAGAAGCGGTTACATTTATCTCAGCTTCCTCTAAGTAGTTCTCTTTACCCTCAGAGGTCCAGGATGAGGCTGTAACTCTTCCAGTGGAATCAATGCCCCCATATTTCTGAAATAAATCACTTATTCTTAGGTTCTTTGAGGTCTGACTAGTCCTAGGGTGAACCTCTGGGAATTGTTTGAAACTCTACTGCTTTAGTAAACACTAGCCCAGTGTTTGAGAATGCTGTATGTAACATACCTGATACTTGAGAACCCTAATATTAGAATTCTATATAATAACTCCAGATTGTATACCAGTTCTATACAGTAACTCCTGAGTTATACACTATATAAAATGGACACCGATTTTTTTCCCAAAAGACAAATCAAGAGAGAAGGAGAGACTATCAGGATTGGATGGAAAAAAAAAAAAAAACCCAACCAGCTATACACATTTAAAATAATAAAATTGCTCTATGGTTTGATTTTTATTAAATAGGTCTACCCGGAATTTAAATATTTTTTACTTTCTATTTTTCAGTATGAAGTATTATTTATTTACCCTAATATACTAAAATACAATTTTACAACATAAAATAATTCGTTATATTTACTATAAGTTTTCTTTTTAGTTTAATACGCATTTTCAACAATTAACAGTCAGTTGTCATCTACCAAAATGAAAATGTTATCACCTTAGGAAAACCACATTTTCACAATGGATCATGGCTGCTGCTGAACTTTTTAAAATAAATCTTTAAAAAAAGTACCTGCATTGACAAATGGGATTCCATCATATGGGACATACTGGGATTTCCACATCAAGCGTGTAGCTGGCTTGGCTGGGCTTGGAGATTGGCGGGTCCCCCAAACACTCTGTGTTTGCTGCTTGTGAAATGTTAGGACACTTTCTAATTCAGTCTCACTTACACAGTAGCCACGGTATGAATCTCCTATTTTCTGCATGTAGAAATTCACACACACATATCGCTCATTCAGATATACATTTCTTACTTCCATTTTATGGTTCCATTCTTGTTCTTTATTCTTTAGCTCCCAATTTTAACTTCCACCTTGCTAATATATTTTTAAGTATTTTTGTAAGCTGTCTTAAATTCTTCCCGAAATAAGGCAAGGTATAAACAAATCATGTAAATAAATTGATAGTATCTATCCACAACCTTGTGAGTATCCCTCAACTAGAAGAAAAGCTTTTTCTATACCCAGAGAAATTTTTTAACTGTGATCTCTTAAACTGAAATGCATTTAGACCTAGAATTGATTCCATGTATGTTTCTCCCTTATAGGGAATAAGAGCAGAGATGTGGAATAGAGATCTTTTTCCTCCTAATTAGACTAAACATTTCACCTGGCAAGAATACATTTAACAAAAGGAAGGTATCAACATACTGTTGTAGGTATCCTTTGAGCCATAACAAAAAGAGATATTCTGATTCCAAACAATACATTATCTACAATTTCCCCTAAAAATAACGAAAATGCCTATGCTTATGAATTTTCTTCTAGCCTAGATATTTCCTCATCAAAATATCCCTACAAATAAAAGTAGGAACATAAAGTCTAGCTATAGCATTTTTTTACAAATAAAATGAATACAGCATATAATGTTGTTAATGAAAGGAAAAATTCAGAATTAGTACAATGCAGTCAGGCCCATATCAGGAGATAAAAGTTTAATGCAGTATTGAAATTTGTCCAACTAATAGATTTTGGTCAAATCTAAAAAATGTCTATAAGAAAAATACCTTTAAATGGAAATTCAAAAAGTAAGAAAGGGGCTTCCCTGGTGGCGCAGTGGTTGAGAATCCGCCTGCCAATGCAGGGGACACGGGTTCAAGCCCTGGTCTGGGAAGATCCCACATGCCGCGGAGCAACTGGGCCCGTGAGCCACAACTACTGAGCCTGCGCGTCTGGAGCCTGTGCTCCGCAACAAGAGAGGCTGTGATAGTGAGAGGCCCGTGCACCGCGATGAAGAGTGGCCCCCGCTTGCCGCAACTAGAGAAAGCCCTCGCACAGAAACGAAGACCCAACACAGCCAAAAACAAACAAATAAATAAATAAATAATTAAAAAAAAAAAAGTAAGAAGGACTACTAAACAATATTTTTAAGCAAAATGCAGAAAATATTTCTTCAGCCATTAACCAAAAATGTTTTTCACTATTGATATAGCTTGGAGAAAAAGAATCCTTCACTCTTTGAGATAATTCAGGCTGTTGGACAGTTTTAACTAATTTCTTACAAGATATATGATGTTAGATAAGCTACACAATGTACCATGGTGTAAAATGAAGTAATTTGGCCACATAATTGCTAATGCTTTAATGTCCATAGCATTTCATGAAGTTTATAATAATGATTTTAAAAACCCTCATCAAATGACAAGAATAGTACCTTTAGGAAACCACTGAAAAACTATGACTAACAAAAAGTGTGAGGGGAAAAAAAATCTTACTGTCTATACATACATACGTACATAACACTTAGAAAAGCAACAACAGTGATAATGTCCTAACAAATGTAATACATCATTAGACTTCATGATTAGAAATTTTCTCAAAATATTAAAACTCAAATAATGTTTTTCCTTGCCATATTTTAAGATTTGTTTAAAACAACGAAGCATTTTAATAATTAAATACTCATTACCATGTATGGTTTATATGTAGAAGCCCATGGTCCTTTTCCTCAAAAAGTGTATAGTCGAAAAGGTATATAATAGTGAACAACCCAAGCTAGCAAATAATTAAGAATGGTAATGGTAATAATTATCAAAGAATTTTAAGAGATAAATAGGGACTTCCTTGGTGGCGCAGTGGATAAGACTCCGCGCTCCCAATGCAGGGGGCCCCAGGTTCGATCCCTGGTTGGGGAACTAGATCCCACATGCATGCTGCAACTAAGAGTTCACATTGTCACAACTAAGGAGCCCGTGAGCTGCAACTAAGAGCCGGCACAACCAAATAAATAAATAAATAAAATTTTAAGAGATAAATAGGTAAAAGATAAAGTAATCATTAGACTATTACAGAAAAGACATATAGGACTTGCATTGGGATTTGAAGAATAGTAGTTAGAAAGGTAAGTAGAAGAAAAAATAACATATTAGGAAATGGAAATAAACACAAGTGAAGGAGGAGATAAAGGAAGATTCTGAACTCTGCGTACCAAGTAGGAAGACTTGGCTAACACGAATGAAAGATGAATTGGAGAAAAGCAGGAAATAAAAAAGGATAAGATAAGGTGATACCTGATTATAGGAGACCTTGAAAGCTAGTAACAAGTGGCTAAATGATGTGGAAAAATAACACTGAGCTTATTGGGCAGTGAGAAAAGACAACGAAAGTAATATTTAAAGATTAGTTTTAGAAAACCACACAGTAAGGACTAGAAATGGAAGAGTCAAAGAGATTAATGGGAAGGCTGTTACTATAATTGAGTTCAAGATAACAAAGGTCTGTGGAAAAAGCTCCCTTTAAACCACTTTAAAGAAAAAAACTAAAAGAATCAGGTGACTATCTGAATACGGGAAAGGAAGAAATTAGTCTAAAACTTTGTATCTAAGGAGATGGTATTTGTACTACATAGACAAGGAATTTAGGAAGTAGAGCTAGTTGTCGTATGGCAGATAATTTCTCTTTAGATATGGTGAATTTGAGGTGAAATCTAAGTAAAGCTTCAAGTAAGTAGCTAGAGATCTGGGACAAAAGCAAGGGCAGAATTAAAGA
Organism: Balaenoptera acutorostrata; assembly: GCF_949987535.1. Classification (NCBI taxonomy): domain Eukaryota; kingdom Metazoa; phylum Chordata; class Mammalia; order Artiodactyla; family Balaenopteridae; genus Balaenoptera; species Balaenoptera acutorostrata. Next base: position 61,613,016 of record NC_080071.1, on the reverse strand, counting down.
ACTGGTGATAGAGATTTGGGAATCATTTTTATAAAACTGAGAATTGAAAGTCAACAAAGCTGTTAAGCTCTACAAGGGATAAAATGTAGAGAAATAAGACAAGGTCAAATGGTGAACCTTGAAGAATTTCCGCTGAGAACATGAAAAGAAATAAATGCCAAGCAAAGAAAGAGAAGGAATGATTAAAGGATAAAAAGTAGAGAAACATGATAATGAAGTTTTACGGAAGACAAGGGAAAAGAGTTGTAAGAGAAGAAATGAAATGACAGTGAAGTGTGAAGGGATTTATAAGATCTCTGCTTTAACAGAGCTTACAAGCTCTAAGGAATAAAAGAGCACAAACATGAACCAAATATTACAGATACAGCTTCTATTAGTTGTACTCAAAAGTGGACATTTTGGGATGAATTGTAGTTATAATCAACTAAGTGAATCTACATAAGGATTATTTTTTAACTCACCTCACAGCTCCTAAGACGACAGGCCCATATAGGTGTGTTAGAAGAAAGTGGCTGGAGTGGAGCCAAAAAAGGTTCTTCAAGTATTCTGGGATGGGGGGGGGATATATATAAATATATATTACAAGTTTTACACACACACACACACACACACACACACACACACACACACACAGCATTCAGTTGCTTTATCCTCTTAGCCAGTCAAAGACAATACTGAGGTCATCAATTAGAAATTGTAATAATAATGACAGATTGGTCTGATGGATGTAATTACGCTTTTTTTAATCATTACTATTTTATCAATTGCTAAAGCAAAAGTCTAACTTTGTTCTTCCAAATACCTTAGTTTCAACAAATTAAAGTGTTTTATATATCTTTCTCAGAGCTTATTTTGTATTCTTCTCATATAATTATTTTTCATTTAACAAAAAATGAGCGAATAAACCATCTTCAGGTGACTTATTAACAGTAACAAGATATTACGTCAAGTTCTAAAGTTAAATGTCACAAATATTATGTTACCTTTAAAATATTTTCACAGAACAATTAAAATATAAATAATACAAAACCCATGTCTGTATTTCCCTAAATTATTATAAACAGTGTTATTTTAAGGCAAAAATAAAAGCTGAATAGACATTAACAAAAAACATTTTAAACACTTTACCACAGAGGAATTAAATGCATAAAAGTGTGATGAACCATTAAAAATTATAGGACCTAGAATGGATATTTCTTTTTTTAAAAAACTCTACTAGTGTCAGATGTTTACAGATTGCTTCAAAAGATAACAGGCAAATGTCACTGAGGAAAAGTAGCACGTTGGCCTTTTATAGATTCTAAAGTAGCTCCCTTATTGCCAAGATGTTATTAAAATGATTAAGGATGTATTTGATGATGGTTTATTCTATTTTCTGAATTTCTGATCTTCTCTATAGTCAGCCAGCTTTAAATGTGATAATGTAAAAAGAGATTTCCATGGTGATAGCCAAAGATGAGCTCCTCTTTCTCACTGACTCACCTGGTCACTGTCTTTTTGGGCAATGTGAGGGATGCTTGTGGATGAAGAATGTAACTACTGTTATTGTCTGCTAGAGAATCCACTCTTACAGTTGGTAAGTTTCTGTCACTGGGTTTCTCTTCAGAGACATCTTAACAATAAGAACAAGAACAAAGCAACATCAATATCTTGAATAAGACCATGAGAATGTAATGAACTGGAACTAATACATTTGAAATAGGAAAGATATGCTCTGAAGCTAAAGATAATAAAACTTATACTTTATTGAGAATTTCTCTGATAAACTTGCTTACTTTTAAACTGTAATACTGACTACTGAAGTTTTGTAACTAAGTTTTGGAACTTATATTGAACAGCTAGGATATGAAAGTGGTAGAAGTAATTGTTATATTAATAGTATCACAATATAATAGGAAAACGTAAAACTAATTCCTTTTAGTTTCTATACCATGTTTGTAATGTTTTCTGCAAAATATGTATTTTTTTCCTTAAGTTGTAACAACTGTTATCAAAGACAAAGAATCGTAACACTAAAGTAAGAATATTTGCCCTAAACCATTATCTATGAAAAAACGACAACAGTGTAGCTATGATGTTAGAAAAGAGATTCAAATAAATGGAAGGGAAGAAAAAGGAAAAGAACTAATAGGGATATTAACAAATAGGTAAAAAAAGAATAAAATAAAAAGAAATAGGGGGACTTCCCTGGTGGTGCAGTGGTTAAGAATCCGCCTGCCAATGCAGGGGACACAGGTTCGAGCCCTGGTCCAGGAAGATCCCACATGCCGCGGAACAACTAAGCCCATGTGCCACAACTACTGAGCCTGCACTCTAGAGTCTGTGAGCCACAACTACTGAGCACACACGCCACAACTACTGAAGCCCACACACCTAGAGCCCATGCTCTGCAACAAAAGAAGCCACCACAATGAGAAGCCTGCACACCACAACGAAGAGTAGCCCCCGCTCGCTGCAACTAGAGAAAGCCCACGTGCAGCAACGAAGACCCAAGGCAGCCAAAAATTAAAAAAAAATAAATATAGACTTCCCTGGTGGCGCAGAGGTTAAGAATCCACCTGCCAATGCAGGGGACACGGGTTCGAACCCTGGTCCGGGAAGATCCCACATGCCACAGAGCAACTAAGCCCGTGCGCCACAACTACTGAGCCTGTGCTCTAGAGCCCATGAGCCACAACTACTGAGCCCACAAGCCTAGAGCCCATGTTCCGCAACAAGAGAAGCCACCGCAATGAGAAGCCTGCGCACCACAACGAAGAGCAGCCCCCGCTCACCACAACTAGAGAAAGCTCATGCACAGCAACGAAGACCCAATGCAGCCAAAAAATAAATAAATAAGATAAATTAAAATAAATAAATAAATTTATAAAAAAAAACAGGGAGCATGATTCTTTCTGAATCTGAAGGAACAAAGAGGAAAAGAGCAAAGAGGATGAGAATAGTTAAAAAAAAGAAAGTGTCACATGTCTAACAACAACATTGATAAAAACATAAAATAAAAATTTCTCCAGTAGCTATTAGCACTATATTCTTGTTATTGTTGCTGTCATTATTACTGTTATTAAAATTAAGAAGAATTTATTTTATGCTCACTGGTCATTTGAGAGGAAGCAAGAGTCAACCAGCTTCACAGAATTCCAAAATGAAATAGACAGCTAACCTAGACAGGAGTTGAAAAATGAACTTGAAATTTATTTGGGCTAAGAAACTTTTTCTAATCATTCAGTTCACAATCTTACCCAAAGAGATCAATTTTAGCACTGACTTTCATGAGGTGATTTTCTGAATATACGTTTGTTCTTTAAAACGTTGTTAAATCCCCTATATCCCATGATTACTCACCCTGAGGACTATTCACATCCACAAGCTGCCCCTGAGGTACAATCACTTGTGTCGTTCCTGTCTGGGTAGATGGAATTACTCGCAGCACCTGTCCATTTTCTGATGGGCTGGCAACAATCATCTTGGAAGCATTTTAAAAAAATCAAATGCATAAGTCTACAATGATTCAAAAGAATCATTACTTAAAAAATTATTAGACATGCCTACCTCTACAGCAGATACTATCATTTTCTTCACTTTATAGATGAAAACACTGAGGTACCTAAAAATTTTTTCCCGAAGTCTCACAATTGATAAGTGGTAAAGCTAGGATTCAAAACAGGCAGTTTGATCCTATGTCCTATGATCTTAACCACCTATGGTCTTAATCATTACATGGACGTGAGGTCTCATTACTTAGTAACCTGAACAAGTAAGTCTCTGACTAAACATATTTATTTTTTTCTACTTACTGTAGAAAAAAGTAAATGTATTATCCACACTGTATTATCCACACATTTGACCTATTTGTGTGATAATCACTGGTCTCATATATTAAGTCATTTTCATTTAAAAACAGTAACTTGTTAGATGTCTAATTAAACAGGATTTATTTTTATATCTCTGCATTTTTATATATGTCTTGGTCTATAAGAAATACTACAGAGTGACCCAAAAGTCCGAAAACATAGGGAAATTGTATATTTATTATTTCCTTTGGGGTTTTTGTTGTTTTTTTCAGTTTAACAAATGAACTCTGTGCCTCAAATTTAAAGGAATGTCAACTAAGAAAGCATCTAAAGTTGAAGAAAAACATTTTGAGCCTATCATTTAAAAATATAACTAATATATTATTTAAAATTAAGTTTATCCTATATTTCCAGACTTTCTGGATACCTTATAAATTTTATTACCTAAAAACTACTCTTCTACTAACAGTTTTACTGTTTTACCTGAAATCCCCTGTCCTCAGTTTTCCCTAGGGCAAATAACTCTCCTTAATCATTCCAACCCACTTTCTCAAACTTCCCTTTTGCCATGTAAAACATGAAAACTTTGCTGATGGCCTGATAGAGACGCATCACTTTTAGAGAGGGCCATTTGAAAAACTTTAAATTTGGAAAAAAAAAAAACCTTAAACCTCAACAAAACAGAAAGCTTTAAATATAATCATAAACATTTCCCAGAAATTAAGAGTAGAAATTTTTTCCTTCCCCTAGTATTTGTCAAATTTCTTGAGATAGAAATATCTTGCCACATCTCTTATACCTCTTATTACTTCAGCATGCAAGTCAACTGTAAACTCTGAAGATGATAATTCCTTTTCACTTGTGGAGTTCATACTAAGCGGCAGGACTTTACATGCATTGGGTTGGCCAAAAGGTTCGTTCGGTTTTTTCCGTAAGATGGCTCTAGTAGCACTTAGTTGACTTTAACTTCATTCAAAACAATTTTGTTAGATTTTATGTAAAGCTGTCATATCAGTGTGCATTTAAAAAAGAACTGATCAAAATTGCTGATTTTTTTATAGATGTTTATTAGCATCATACTTTTTTTTTTTTGGTTGCGCAGGGTTCTAGTTGCTGCAGGTGGGCTCCTTAGTTGCAGCACGTGGGCTCCTCAGTTGCAGCCAGTGGGCTCCTTAGTTGCAGAATGTGAACTCTTAGTTGCTTCATGCATGTAGGATCTAGTTCCCTGACCAGGGATGGAACCCAGGCCCCCTGCAATGGGATCTCGGAGTCTTAACTGCTGCGCCACCAGGGAAGTCCCAAAATTGGTGAATTTTTGTGTAGCCATTTTAACACTGAAGGTGGAAGAAAAAAAACAACATTTTCGTCATATTATGCGCTTTATTATTTCAAGAAAGGTAAAAATGCAACTGAAACGCAAAAAAAGATTTGTGCAGTGGCATGGAGAAGGCGCTGTGTCTGACTGAACGTGTCAAAAGTGATTTGTGAAGTTTCATGCTGGAGATTTCCCGCTGGATGATGCTCCACGGCCAGGTAGACCACTTGAAGCTGATAGCGATCAAATCGAGACACTGAGAATAATCAACATCATGCCACGCAGGAGATAGCCGACATACTCATAATACCCAAATCAAGCGCTGAAAATCATTTGCGCCAGCTTGGTTATGTGAATCGCTTTGATGTTTGGGTTCCACATAAGTTAAGCGAAAAAAGCCTTCTTGACTGTATTCCCGCATGCGATTCTCTACTTAAACGTAATGAAAACGTTCCATTTTTAAAACAAATTGTGACAGGTGATGAAAAGTGGATACTGTACAATAATGTGGAACGGAAGAGATTGTGGGGCAAGCGAAATGAACCACCACCAACTACACCAAAGGCCGGTCTTCGTCCAAAGAAGGTGAGGTTGTGTATATGGTGGGATTGGAAGGGAGTCCTCTATTATGAGCTCCTTCTGGAAAACCAAACGATTAATTCCAGCAAGTACTGCTCCCAGTTAGACTAACTGAAAGCAGCACCCGACAAAAAGCAACCGGAATTAGTCAACAGAAAATGCATAATCTTCCATCAGGATAACGCAAGGCCGCATGTTTCTTTGATGACCAGGCAAAAACTGTTACAGCTTGGCTGGGAAGTTCTGATGCATCCACCGTATTCACCAGACATTGCACCTTCGAATTTCCATTTATTTAGATCTTTACAAAATTCTCTTAATGGAAAAAATTTGAATTCCCTGGAAGACTGTAAAAGGCACCTGCAAGAGTTCTTTGCTCAAAAAGATAAAAAGTTTTGGGAAGATGGAATTATGAAGTTGCCTGAAAAATGGCAGAAGGTAGTGGAACAAAAGGGTGAATACATTGTTCAATAAAGTTCTTGGTGAAGATGAAAAATGTGTCTTTTATTTTTACTTAAAAACCAAAGGCACTTTTTGGCCAACCCAATATTACGTTATTTAATCTTCATGACATGTATACGAACTAGATACATTTTATACATGAGGAAATTGCAACACAGTGGTTACAAAACTCATGCAAGGTAAATCAGAGCTATGTAGTCCTGAGGTGAAATTCAAACCCAAGTAGTCTGACTCCTTTTAACAGTACTCTGTACTGTCTCCCAATATCTGACGATGTTACTTAACCTAAAAAAAGACAAAAATAAAACAATACGAAAACCCTACTGGACTTTAAAAGGCAATAGTAATAATACTGTTGTTAATTCTTTACTCCCTGTAAATGAGATTAAATATGTGTGAAAATTTTTCATTCATTCTTAGAAAATAAGAGTGCTGTGGTTATTTTTAAATCCAAATAAAACACATATAATAAAGTTATAATTTATTCAACAATATGAAAAGTTCATAATTAAGACTGATCTGTGGAATATCCCCTTAATTTTGAAACTGTTTCCCAAGCACAGTGGAAAAGAGTCTCCTCCATTTTCTGTTTCCTTAGCTTATTCCACCTGTTACCTAAAAAACTATTTTTAATTCATATAATTTGACAATGGTGATGATAATATTACTTTTTCTATTACCAAAAAAAGTAATTATCTTTCATCTTTGCTATGAAAATAAACATAGTTTTGAAGAGTCACCTGCTGCAATACATTTTCTTTGAGGCCGACCATGAAAATCATCAGAAAATCTTGGCTAATGAGTAGTTTTATATTTACTGGGCTCTTTGTGTACAATATTTCTAGTAAATGAAAAATATCATCCCTGCTTCACTCCAAAACCTCCTCTCATCCATTGCAGATTCACCCACTACAGAATCTTTACTAGTTCCGTGAAAGCTTCTATGTGAAAAAAATCATACTTAAAAAAAAAGTCATTTTTTACAAAAAGCTCCACTTGGTGGAGACTTTGATAATGGGAAGACTACGCATATATGGAGGCTGGGGGTATATGGGAACTCTCTGTATTTTCTTCTTATTTTGCTGTGAACCTAAAACTGCTCTTAAAATTAAAGTCTATTAAAATAAACAATAAAAACAAAAAAGCTCCACTAAGTTTCCCAGAATATCACCACCTTCTGATCTTTGGTTCTTTGGAGAAGATAGCTTCTTACACTCCGTGTTCCTTACATTTATTTTCATGCTCATGCCACATGTTTCCTATTTCAAAACTTCAAGTAACCCTCTGTATCATCTCCTACTGCAAACAATGTAAAATCACCTTTATAATCACTTCAGATACAACGTTTAATACAATTACAAAGAGAATGGGAACTCGAACTTTTTTCAGACACAGACAAATAAGCAACTTTAACATGCTTTTTAGGAGAGGTACCATGTGTAAAATGATAACCTTTCATATATTTAGACTCTTTTATCCTTCCATTAGAACACACACACTTTCTAAATGTTCTGATAGAAACTAGAATAAATGTCAAATAAGAGGGGAAATTACAGAAGTATTTCATTTTGAACATGAAATATTAAAATGTATTGGTTCACATCTAGATTATTTGTTGCATATTAACCTCTGCTAGTGATGCAGTATGATTACAGAAGCATACCCTAACTTTGCATTTTAGTCCTGAAGTAAGCCCAGAAATATGTTGAGCCTGAACATACACACAAAAAAGTTGTCTACAGTTAGCCACCTCTCAACCAATTACTCTCAATGCCAAAATTTAGCTGGATTATAAGGGAGCAAAAGGACATAGATTAACTCTAGAATGCTCTAGACTAGAAACAAAAACAAGAATTTTGGGTTAAATGGTTGCCTACTTAAGTATAATTTATAATTGAAGTTATGATTTTAAAAATAATTTTAATTACTGAATTAAAATTTGTTGTAGAAAATTTGGAAAATACAGGCAAACAAAAGAGATACATTATTCTTCATATTATTACTGATATAAATATATTATTAGTCACAGAGCAATTTAGAACTTTTTCTCATTAATTTTATTTCAATCAAAACCATCTATCACCACATCTATTCAACTGTGAACTTGGTCATAAATATTTCTGGCTAACAGTTTAAAGCAGCACTGTCAACTTTATGCATTGTTATTCACATGACACCTACATATCTACTTACAAAGATCAGTAAGGGTATGTCTAAATTCCATTATTCCACTGGTACTTCCATTGTTTTCTTTTTCTTCAAGAAAGCATACCAGCATGTGGCACACAAATCAGTAACTGAGATGTTGATAGAGCAAACAACGTTGAGTTCAGTCAAATGTATATACAAAAAATAAATGTAAGTTATATGTAAGCTCTGGCACTTTAGCACTAGTGACAGATTATGTTCCATTTCCAACTGATCTCAAAGCACCAGTTTGCCTAGACATAGTAGCTGGGGCATACTGGTTTGAAGTACTCTTTGTAGTCCTGAAAGGAAATCTTTTAAAATCCTTATATAACTTAAAAATGAATGTCATGGAAACAGTATTTTCAAAGCAATGTAAAGCAATAGTGTCAAGAAATAAAGGTCATCTAGTAAGACTAATACATTTTGCTAAATAGCAGAAAACTGGTTATTTTAAAAACATACTCACCATTTGCGCATTAGAATCCCCCAATGACTGAAGCTCATATTGAATAGGTTGCCCATTTTGGTCCACTAGGTGGAATTGCTCTGCAGAAAGAGTCTGTGTCTGAGTCAGGGGCCCTGGTATATTCTGTGATGTGAGTGAATTATCCACTGCAGTAGTAATGGGTAAAACTCTAGGGGAATCATCTTGTCCAAAAGAAGGCTCACTGGAGTCCATACAGCTTAGATGCTTTTGCAAAGAAAAAAAAAATCACTTGAGTGTTTGTAAAATAAGTTACAATTTTTAAAAAATAGAATGTTTTTAATAAAAGATGGAGACATATTCATTTTTCAGTTAATTATTCACTTAACTTTTTGCAAGGGTTATCAATTCACAGACTGATATAGACAGAAGTTCTCAAGTGAAACTGTTGATTTTTATTATATTTTATTTCAAATTGTCCACAGGAATACAATGTGAAATGATGAAATATTTACAATTCAATATGCAGATTTTTCTTTATATATAAACTTTCATGAATACATTAAGTAAAGCTCTATATTATAAAATTAAATATATGATAGAATTATTAAAAATTAAATGTTAAAATTCTTGAATACATTAAATATAACACTATTCCTTAAACATAAAAAATTGTCCAATTGCATGCCGCTTTCCCTTTAAATGGAAAAAAGTTCCTAGTTGAATCCCTACTTCAAATACCTGAGAATCGATTTTTGACTCTTCAGAATCATTATGGTTGACTCTTAATGAATCAACAGACTGTTCCATGCTGGTATCATATTCAATTCCATTTTCTTCTATTATTTAATACCTGAAAGAGTTTAAATATCTGATCAACTAAAGCACTTAACATTTTAATAGAATGTTTGTCTTAAATAAATTTTTCATCTCCCCTACTGTGTTACCCTATACAATTTAGGTTAAATCATTTACACCCTATAAGATCAATAAAATAAACATTCTTGTTAAATAATTTGCAAAGGCACCAGAATAAATTGAAGGCAGAGCAAAAATTAGTGTTATGTAGTTTCCTCACCCTATCCTTAATTGCACTCAGGTACTGGTTTATTAAGATTGCTGCTATGTGACAGGTACTGTTGTTACACCCTTTCAAATTCTTCTAAAATTCTCATTTTACAAAGATGTAATCTAAATAAAAGCTTTTAACTTTATGAGGTGTGCCCTATCATAGCATTAGATAATTTTAAAAGAGATCTCTTGGTACAGGTGGAGATTATATACACACAACTCTTACCATAACATACAATTATACCACTTAATATTAGCATGACAAGCTTTGAAAATGAAGAAATATGTATTCCAAAAAGGTTGAGCCGGGCTTCCCTGGTGGCGCAGTGGTTGAGAGTCTGCCTGCCAATGCAGGGGACATGGGTTCGAGCCCTGGTCTGGGAAGATCCCACAGGCCGCAGAGCAACTAGGCCTGTGAGCCACAACTGCTGAGCCTGCGCGTTTGGAGCTTATGCTCCGCAACAAGAGAGGCCGCGACAGTGAGAGGACCGCGCGCCATGATGAAGAGTGGCCCCCGCTTGCCACAACTAGAGAAAGCCCTCGCACAGAAACGAAGACCCAACACAGCCAAATAAATAAATAAATAAATAAATAATAATTAAAGGTGCTAATAATTAAAAAAAAAAACTCCTTTAAAAAAAAAATCACTACAAAGCTAAGGTATACAAAAGAATGTGGTACTGACATAAGGATAGACATGTAGATCAACAGAATAGAATTGAGAGTCCAGAAATAAACTCATACATCTCTGAGCAAATAATTTTCAACAAGGGTGTCAAAAGCATTCAATGGGGAATGAATACTCTCTTCAACAAATGGAGCAGGGACAACTGAACAGCCACATACAAAACAATTAAAATGCACCCCTACCTCATAATATACGGTTGACCCTCGAACAACACAGAAGTTAATGGCACCAACTCTCTGCACAGTGGAAAATTCACGTACAACTTTACAGTTGGCCCTCCATATCTGTAGTTCTGCATCTGTGAATTTAACCAACTGTGGATTGTACAGTACTATACTATGTATTTACTGAAAAAAGTCCAAGTATAAACGGACCCACACAGCTCAAACCCATGTTGTTTAAGGGTCAACTGCATACCAAAAATGAACAAAAAAGTTATCAGAGACCTAAAAAGAGCTAAAACCATACAATTTTTAGAGGAAAACATAAGAGTAAATCTTCATGACCTTGGATTTAGATATGACACCAGAAGGATAAATGTCAAAAAAAAAAAACAGATAAATTGGACATTAGCAAGATAAAAGCTTTTTGCACAAAGGATACCATGACATGAGTGAAAAGACAGGCCACAGATGGGAGAAAATATTTGCAAATCAAATATCTGATAAGGGTCTAGAATACACAAACATCTCTTATAACCCAACAGAAAAAAGACAACCCCAGGGACTTCCCTGGTGGCACAGTGGTTAAGAATCTGCCTGCCAACACAGGGGACAGGGGTTTGATCCCTGGTCCGGGAAGATCCCACATGCCACAGAGCAACTAAGCCCGTGCACCACAACTACTGAGCCTGCGCTCTAGAGCCCGCAAGCCATAACTACTGAGCCCACATGGCACAACTACTGAAGCCCACACGCCTAGAGCCTGTGTTCCGCAAGAGGCCACCACAATGAGAAGACCATACACGCTGCAAGTAGAGAAAGCCCGTGCACAGCAATGAAGACCCAACGCAGCCAAAAAATAAATTAATTAATTTAATTAAATTAAAGATAACCCAAACACACCTACTAAAAAATGGGCAAAGGGGTTGAATACACATTTCTCCAAAGAAAACACACAAATGGTCAACAATCATATTAAAGATGCTCAAGTTCATTAGTCATTAGGAAAATGCAAATCAAACCAACAATGAGATACTAGTTCATATCCACTGTAAAGGCTATACTTTACAAAATAAAAAGAAAATAAAGGTTGGTGAGAATGTGGGGAAACTGGAATCCTTGTGCATTGCTGATGGGTAAGTAAAATGGTGCAGGTGCTGTGAAAAACAATTTGGCATTTCCTTAAGAATTTAAACATAGAATTACCAAATGAAAACAATTCCACTGTAGGTATATACTCAGAAGAATTGAGATGTAGAGAACAAATGTATGGATACCAAGGGGGAAGGGGTGGTGGTGGAAGGAACTGGAAGACTGAGATTGACACATATACACTATTGATACTATGTATAAAATAGATAACTAATGAGAACATCCTGTATAGCACAGGGAACTCTACTTAATGCACTGTGGTGACCTGAATGGGAAGGAAGTCCAAAAGGGAGGGGATATACATATATGTATGGCTGATTCATTTTGCTGTACAGTAGAAACTAACACAACATTGTAAAGCAACTATACTCCAATAAAAATTAATTTACAAAAATAAAGTTTAAAAAAACAGATAAAAAGAATTGAAAACAGGTGTTCAAACATAAACTTGTATACAAATGTTCATAGAAACACTACTCATAATAGCCAAAACTGGAACAACCATAATGTTCATCATGTTCATCAGCTGATGAATAGATAAATAAAATGTGGTATATCCATATAATGGAATAGTATTTAGCCATAAAAAGGACTGAAGTACTGATATATACCTCAAAAAAGTTATGCTAAGTGACAGAAGCTGGACACAAATGGTCACATATTGTATGGTTCCATTTATAAAACATATCCAAAATGGGTAAAATACAGACAGAAAGTAGACCGGTGGATGCCAAGGCTTGGGGGAGGGGAGAACAGGGAGTTACTGCCAATTGGGTACAAGGTTTTATTTTGGGGTGATAAACGTTTTTTGGAACTTGATAGGGGAATTAAGATTTTGCAAGCCACATGGCACAGCCAAAAAAAAAAGGAAAAAAAGATATGCAGCTAGCAAATAAGCAATGAAAATATGCTAAACAGCATTAGTCATTAGGGAAATGAAAATTAAAACCACAATTATATACATCTATATACCTATTAGAATATTTACAATTTAGAAGATTGATTATATCAAATGTTTATGAAGATATGGAGCAACTGGAACTCTCATGTATTACTGGTGGTAACATAAACAGTATATTCTCTTTTGAGAATCACTTTGGCAGTTTTCTAAAAAGTTAAACGTGAACCTAATTATGATCCAGCCATTCCTATTTATGTATTTACACAAGAGAAATTAAAGCATATGTGCCGGACTTCCCTGGTGGCACAGTGGTTAAGAATCCGCCTGCCAATGCAGGGGACACAGATTCGAGCCCTGGTCCAGGAAGATTCCACATGCTGCAGAGCAACTAAGTCCATGCACCACAACTACTGAGCCTGTGCTCTAGAGCCTGCAAGCCACAACTACCAAAGCCCGCACACCTAGAGCCTGTGCTCCACAGCAAGAGAAGCCACCGCAATGAGAAGCCCGCACACTGCAATGAAGAGTAGCCCCCACTCGATGCAACTAGAGAAAAGCCCACATGCAGCAACGAAGACCCAATGCAGCCAAAAATAAATAAATATTTTTAAAATCCTATTTAAAAATAAATAAATAAATAAAGCATATGTGCCCATATATCCCATAGAGGATAGTCTTTTTTTTTTTATAACATCTTTATTGGAGTATAATTGCTTTACATTGTTCTGTTAGTTGCTGCTGTATAACAAAGTGCATCAGCTATACATATACATATATCCCCATATCCCTTCCCTCTTGCATCTCCCTCCCACCCTCCTTCTCTCACCCCTCTAGGAGGTCACAAAGCATGAGCTGATCTCCTTGCTACGCGCGGCTGCTTCCCACTAGCCATCTATTTTACATTTGGTAGTGTATATATGTCAATGCCACTCTCTCACTTCATGTCAGTTTACCCTTCCCCCTCCCCGTGTCTTCAAGTCCATTCTCTACGTCTGCGTCTTTATTCCTGTCCTGCCCCTAGGTTCTTCAGAACCTTTTTATTATTTTTTTTAGATTCCATATATATGTGTTAGCATACGGTATTTGTTTTTCTCTTTCTGACTTACTTCACTCTGTATGACAGACTCTAGGTCCATCCACCTCACCACAGAGGATAGTCTCTTTAACAAATGGTGCTGAATAAAGGGACAGCCACATGCCCACCCCCCCCAAAAAAACCAAAAAAACAGTGAACCTAGATACAGACCTTACGTTCTTCAAAAAAATTAACTCAAAATGGATCACAGACATAAATGTAAGATGCAGAACTATAAAACTCCTAGAAGACAACGTAGGAGAAAACCTAGATGACCATGAGTATAGTAATGATGTTTTAAGTATAATATACCAAAGGCATAATCCATGAAAGAGATTATTGACATGCAAGACTTCATTAAAATTAAAAAACTTCTGCTCTGCAAAAGACAGTATCAAAAGAATGGGAAGAAAAGCCACAAACTCGGAGAAAATATTTGCAAAACATGTATCTGATGAAGGATTTGTATCCAAAATATGCAAAGAACTCTTAAAACTCAACAATAAGAAAAAAACCTAATTTAAAAAGTGGTCAAAAGACCTGAAGATACACTGCAGCAAAGAAGATATACAGATGGCAATTACACATATGAAAAGATGCTCAACATTATATGTCATAAGGGAACTGCAAATTAAATCATCACTGAGATATCATAACACACCTATTAGAATGGATAATATAAAAAAAAAACCCTCTGTTAGATGTTGCTAAATATGTGGAACAACAGGAACTCTCATTGATTGATGCTTGGGATACAAAACCGTACATACAGCCACTCTGGAAGACAGTTTGACAGTCTCTTACAAAGTTAACCATAGGCATACCATACAATCCAGCAATTGTACTACTACGTAATTACCCAAATGAGCTGCAAATTTATGTTCCATAAAAACCTGCATGGATAGTTATAGCAGCTTTATTCGTGACTGCCAAAACTTGAAAGCAACCAAGACGTCCTTCAATGAGTGAATGGGTAAAACAACTGTGGTATATCCATACAATGAATTATTATTCAGTGATTAAAAAGAAATAGGCTTGGGAATTCCCTGGCAGTCCAGTGTTTAGGACTCAGTGCTTTCACTGCTGTGGGCCTGGGTTTGAACCCTGGTCAGGGAACTAAGATCCCACAAGCCGTGAGGGGCAGCCAAAAACAAAAAAAAAAGAAACAGGCTATGAAGGCACAAAAAGACAAGAAAAAACCTTAAATGCATACTGACAAGTAAAAGAAGCTACACACTGTATGATTCCAAATATATGACATTCTTGAAAAGGCAAAACTATAGACACAATATCAAGATCAGTAGTTGCCAGAGGTTGGGGATGCGGTAATTCATATAGGTAAAGCACAAGAGATTTTTATGGTGATGAGATAATACTTTATGATACTGTTATGATGAATACATGACATTAATCCATAAACCTGTACAACACAAAGAGTGAACCTTAGTGTAAACTATGGACTTCTGTTCATAATAATGTATCAGTATTGGTTCATTAACTTTTAGAAAATGGTCCACACTAATACAAAATGTTAATAGTAGAGAAAACTGCATGCTAGGATGGAGGGGAGAGAAGGTAGGGGAAGGAATATGGAAGAAAGGAAGGAAGAAATCTTTATATTGCCTGCTCAATTTTTCTATAAATCTAAAACTTTCAGAAAAAAAGTCTTTTAGTTAAAAAAAAAAAGAGCAGAGTGTCTGTAAACTGAAGCCAATAACAAATCATAGTATATGAACTCCGAAATTATCTTGAAATTTTA
This sequence comes from Balaenoptera acutorostrata, assembly GCF_949987535.1. Lineage (NCBI taxonomy): Eukaryota > Metazoa > Chordata > Mammalia > Artiodactyla > Balaenopteridae > Balaenoptera > Balaenoptera acutorostrata. The sequence goes on along the minus strand of NC_080071.1, from coordinate 61,597,448 downwards.
GGTTAAGTGACCATACTCTGAACAATGTTGGAGTTAGGGTGGACAAGAAATATATTTTCATTAACTTTTAAAACAAAAACTGAGAGGGTTTTGGGCTTCCCTGGTGGCGCAGTGGTTGAGAGTCTGCCTGCCAATGCAGGGGACATGGGTTCGAGCCCTGGTCTGGGAAGATCCCACATGCTGCGGAGCAATTGGGCCCGTGAGCCACAACTACTGAGCCTGCGCGTCTGGAGCCTGTGCTCCGCAACAAGAGAGGCCACGATAGTGAGAGGCCCCTGCTTGCCGCAACTGGGGAGGGCCCTCACACAGAAACGAAGACCCAACACAGCCAAAAATAAATAAATTAATTTTTTAAAAAATTATTAAAAAAAAAACTGAGAGGGTTTTGTCAGTAAACATGTATAAAACAGCTGAAGACAGTGTTCTGTAGTCATATGGTCTGGGTTTGAATTTCAGCTTCATACTTGTCAAATTAGTTAACTACTCTGAGCTTTAGTTTTTCTCATGTGCAAATTGGCAATTATACTACATCTCCCTCAGAGGGTCGTTATATTAAACAAAATAATGTGTGCAAAGAGCTTGGTGCAGTTCCTAGTACAGGGTCACTACTCAATAAATTATTTCTGCTACCTATAATTATGCAAACTAAGATAAAAAATTCACCTATCTATAAATAAAGTACTTGGTTCCTAAGGACAAAAATCTGTTAAATATCAGTCATCTCATTGATGTAATAAAAACTTACCTGGGCTTAGTATAAAGCTTCTAAATATACTTTTCTATACTGTCTTTGAAAAATTGCAAAAAATTTTACTTTCAGATGACTAACAAGTTCTATTTCAATATTATTGTTTAGTTTAAAAATTCACACATCTGATGAATGTAGTAGAAAAAGAACATAGGGTCAGTCTAGATTTGATGAAAAAAACCAATATGTTAACTTCCCTGAGCTTCAATTCCTAGTTTTTTAAAGATCCCATTCAGTTCTTAGATTTTATGTTTCTAATAGCTGATTATCTTGATGACTTTTCAAATTCATTTAACTATCGTTTATTGACTGACCTCTAATGTACACCGAGTATAAAAATAAAAGAACTCTATTCAAGGAGAAAACTTTTACAGAGTTAGATCCAATTGAAAATAAAGTCCTACTGAGGGACTTATTAAAACTGAAATAATTGCTGTCAAGAATGCAACTTAATTTTTTAAAGCGTATTAAATACACTGAAATATTCACTGTCTAAACATGATGACATTAAGATTAGAAATATTTTTGAGACTTTATTTTGATTTTTAAATATAAGCACTATTATGATAGAATACACGAAGATTATGAATTTAATTATCATAGCTACAAAATAATTTAATGTTATTTAACGCTTATTACACTTAATAATTATTAGCCAGAATTATTAACAATCACTCTGCTATTCTGTGATATAGGACCCATTAACAACATTTTACAGAAAAGGAAACTGAGGCTCACCGGTAAAGGTTATAAGGTTTTCATTTATTGAGCACTTACCATAGTAAAGCACTAGGCTCAGTGTTTTATACATGTCATTTTATTTAATCCTTTCAACAACCCTGTGATTCAGTTACTTGCTCCAATTTACACATAAGGAAATAAGATTTAGGCAGTTAAGTAACGCCAAAGATTACAAATATACTAGGTGGCTGAGCAAGAACTCAAACCTACATGCATTGATCCCAAAGCCCATTCTTTATTATTACAATGGGAACTCTTTCAAGGTAACAGACAAACCTCCCTCCTTCATTAGTCATGGCTTTAATTTTTTTTTTTTTTTTGGATAGGTTAACAAATTAAAGATGCGAAAAGAAATTCTTTGTTCATTTTTGTTCTCAACTTTTCCCAGTTGAAATTTAATTATAGGCAGTCCCTAACACACAAAAGCCCTCCTGCAAGCAATCTAAAGATCTCTGACCCCACGAAAAAACTAGCATTCTAACTATGCAGGAATTACAGCCCCTGAGAAAATATTCTGTAAACAGATCCAAAAGTGGATCTTGGGACAGAGAGGTAAAAAGTAAAAATAGCTTAGGGGAAAAAAATTCTAAAAACTTACTCTCAGTTTCCTGGTAGGTGCCCTGATTCCATTACAAATTATCCCTACTGATCTAAATTTTTTTTCATTTTATTTACTTTCTCTTACCCTATCTGAAATTTCATCGGTGAAATTTTCATTGGAGTTAATAAGCATTTTTTCTTAAAGAGAAAATACTCTGGAGAGATTATCAGTCATTATCAAATTTGTGTAAATTTATATAAATATAGCTTTCTTCCGTTAAGATGAGTTAAAAACAGCTACCCCGAAAAGTTTAACTTAGAGGTTAGAACGCAAGTACATCTGAGGCTCAGAGCACCTAAAAGGGATTCTGCAGACCTGAGGTAGATGCTGCAGTGAATAGGGAAGGCAGGATGAATGCCCTGGGGAAGTTCACTAGTGAAGGGGTGGGATAACACAGGAAGCTTGCCAAATATAAACCACTTACTTCAGAACTTTGCCCAGACTGGGAATCTGCAAATGGAAGAAAGAGAACTTCTTTCCTACTATCTTCTGGAAATTCAAAACTCAAAATTTTCCTTTCAGTATGCAGTACCTCTATACTATGTGTTAAACAAGGTTTTTGTGTTTATTATATGGAAAAGTGGGTTTCAATATCTGTTGACCTAACTCATTGTTGAATTGGAGATTAAAAGTACATTTTTAAGTTACAGACATCCTTTTCAAAAAATAATTTGAACGAAGTGAAAAGTATTACTCCTTCCTCCCCTAAGTCTTCCATCAATTTGCATTATACTCCTCAATCCTGACAACTGCAGTGACTTAAAATACCCAATTTTCCCACCTAACCTCAATGTCAGCACATGCTATAAATTATTATCCCTAACTTTCAATTAACTATGTCAAAGTAAAGTTCCAAAGAATGTAGATATTAAGATTAAAAAAAAAAAAAGATTAAATAGCTAGGTATAAAATGTTCTTTTTCAACTGGTAACCATAAACGGAACAAAGTACCTATATATAAAGTGTAACTTGACTTTTTCATTAATATGTAATAGACAATAGTTAACTTTTATAGAGCTGTTACTTTCTATCAGTTAAAAATAAAATTATTACCTTCATGAAGGAGCTTGAGATTAAATTCAGGTCTCAAGCATTCTACTATCCCCAAAAATGCCCTCTCTTTTCCACTCAAGTTCTTCCTTTGGGGGGCACTAAATCATGATGGTTGGGGCTTCAGTTATGTGAAAGCTATAATTATGTCTTCACAGCAGCATTTTTTCTGTAATGAGAAGGTATTCAATGTATATTTATTTTCCTACACATAAAGCAAGCTACTAGATTTTGTACTGCAGGTTTTACTATAAAATAGCCATTACCAGCCTGGTATAGTTTACCCAGCAATTGACTCGGTTAAAGTGAAGTAGAGACTAGGACTGTCTTTATGGAAGACTGCATGTGTCCAGGGGTAGGTGACTTACCCTGTGTTGGGGATTTGGACTAAGGCCTAGTTTCAACTCTCACATTCTGTAACTACTACAGAAACAAAAACATCCACAGTAAATTGCATTTTTCTCCACAATGAAAATATTTACTAATTGGACATATTTTGGAGCCATAGAAGCTTGAGAATAAGGGCTTCCCTCCTCATACCCCATTCCCTATAAAATCCTAGAATTAAATTGATAAGCTTATTTCTTAAGTAAGTAGTATTGGGATTGGATAAAGAGAACAGAAATAAAAGAGAAAGTATTAAATATATAACCTAGAGGGTTAATAATAATTGGAGTTCAGAAAACACACTAAGGCCATTAAATTTTGCTGGCAAACTGCTTTCTAGAATGTTTCACATCACATTTTTAAAAGTGGATTTTACCTTATACCAAAAGCAAAGATCAGAAGAATTAGAAGTTCAATGTTTTAATTTATAGCAAAAAAGGGCTTTTATTGTTTACACATATTGAATACATGGCAGAGGGGAAGACACTAGTCAGGCTGTAGTTACTCAAATCTCTGTGGACCATGCTGGGGCTACTGCTGTTTTCTGATTTTGTTCAACAGCAAGTCTATTTGTTCAAAACATTAAAGGTAATTCTCAGCCGTAATTTCTTAAAAATTGTCTTTATATTTGATTTTTTTTTTTTTTTTTTAGTTTTCGCGATAGACTTTTGTGTGGTAAAATTTATCTGTTAAAACCAATAATCTAAGAGTAAATCCCCAAACAGGCTAACTGAAGGATGAAGCCACTTGAAGCTTAGAGTTTCTCTTAATTCTAGGTACTTTGGTTAATGTCTCAAGATTTAAAGGATATTGAAATCTTATATTTAAAATCAGTGTCTGACCTTATTAAATACATTAAAAAATACTGCTCAAAAGTACTTTAGAAAATAAAATTTCCCTCATCTTTGAGGGTAGGTAAACAACACAATGTTCCTTCTATGATGTATACAAAATTGCTATGAATCAGTGGTGTCAAAAATTAAATCAAGACTCCTAATTCACAAATATTTTATAGAGTAATTTATTTCTTAAAAGATGGGTTTTGCAAGTTGTATTGTGTTAGTTAAATCCACACCAAAATGTTAAATGTATGCAAATATATATAAATAATCTACTTCAACGTTTCATTTTTCAGTGAAAAAAATTTAAAGCTAGTGTTCACAATGTCTCTTTTCCTTTATCTAAGGTTTGCCCTCTCTATAAACTTCCCTGTAATCTTGGTTTCTACCCACTTCTTACCCTGTACATACATACCTCTTTTTACCTCTTTGCTCTTTGAGGGATTTACAAATTATTTCATTTAATCCTCACAATGACTCTAAGGTAGAGCTTATTATCTATTTATAGATAAGAAAACCAAAGCTGTCAAGTAACTTGGTTAATATCACAGAACATTAGAGCTCAGATTCAAAACTAAGTAGGAAAAAATCACCAAAACCGATTAGGACTCCAAAGCCCATGCACAGTCTTTATATCATACTACACCATGCCATTACATACAGAAAAGAAAAAAACCTATAATAAAGAGAAACATTTTCCAAGCTGTAGTTCTCCAGATAACAATGTGTCTTCATAAGAAACCTAGTAAGTGAATCATGTAGGAAATCATTAGAACCAAAAGCTTGAGTTAATGTTCTAAGCAAAGTTAAGAAAAACACTCAGAGTAAAAATACTAACTACTCTAGGTATTACATAGACGGAACACGAAATACAACACATAAGCCACAGTTGAAAAAACACCAAAGCCATCACACTAGGTGTTCAGGTATCTTGGAATGCTTAACTAATTTTCCCTTAACTAAAGGTCTCAATCAAATGAAAAGAGTATTTTAGTGAATTCAACATTTCTGCTTTGTAAATTGAAGTTTTATCTTATTAAGCACATATTTAAGTTCTGTATCTTACTGACCACAGAAAATTTTTCCATTCGAATTAGGATCAACCTGTATTGAATATCAGGTACAGTATTTTCTTATTTTGATAAATTTCAAATTAATGATAGTTAAAAATGAATTAATCTACTGATTACACATTTTAAAACATATTTTAACCAATGATATAGTAACAATTAAAAATTACCTGAAGAACCTATTAGAAGTTTTATTTCAGGTTCTAGGAATTTTAATTCAGACAACTTTACTGCTGTAACTCAAAAATTACTTATGATTAAAAGCAAATGATGTTTGAAACTGTCAAATTTTTTTACTTCTACCAAATTTAAAAAATATGGATTAAATAACAAGACTTCAATTAAGAAAGAAAAAAAAAAGTGTTTCAAACTTCAGGTGGTCTAACTTATGCATACAATTCTCACAATTACAATGAATCACATGGTTAAGTGACCATGGCTTCTATTTGCAAGCCCAATCCCTTCCTAGGCCCTCAGCACAGAGGTTTCCTCTTTTTACTCCTCTAACCATTAGGCTAGTCTTTCTTACTTGTTCATGTTGCCATAGCTCCCAGTTAAACTGACATCTAAAGGATAACGATGGTAAAAACTGCTGACATCTACTATGTGGCACTTAATCTCAGTTGACCAAGGTGTGGCACAGAGAGGCTAATAAATAAGCAACTGATGCAGGATTCAAACCCAGGCATTCGGGTTCCACGGCCTGCATTCTAAGAAGGTGAATAAATTGAAAATAGTCTTAGTTTCATTGTCACTGCGCACTATTAACAGATTATTTTTCGCTTACAACTGTTTAAATCCCTTCTCAGTCTATGGCTGACTTAAATATCATATGTCTACTTAATTGTGGTACATCTTGAAGCAACGTAACAAAGGAAAGCTTTAGCTGTCTTCACCTGCACACATACCGCTTTGCCCCAAATTCTGCAATCCAGTTCTGCCTTACTCTAAACTGCCGTCTCTTTAAGAAGTCCCCCTCTTGAAGGATTTCTGGCGAACGCCTTAAAAAGCGACTAGGAGAGCTGAGTAGTATCTCTTCACCCATCCTCCCTCAGAAAAACAACTAAATTCCATTAGAATTATTCTCGGGACCGTTTGAGAATAAGACATAGGCCTTTGGGTAACTTCAAGACGAAAAAATAAGTCAAAAAGCGTTGGGAGAAGGTGTGGGAGGACGCCTTTCCCCTTCTAAAAGGAAGGTATAAAGGGGCTCATAAAGAGAAAAAAGGAACTCTAAAATGCGGGGCGGCGCACAGGACCACACAGCGGGCGCTCCCGCCCAGGGGGTCCTCCTCCTCCTCCGTGGTGGTGCGCCCTTGGGCTCAGCCGCCCTCCTTAAGACACCTAACCTCCACCTTCTCCAGCCTGCCGGCTCGGGGCCCGAGGACCCCGTCCGGGCGGGGGACGGTAGGCCTCGTCAGGAGGGTCCCCGAATACGGCCCGAGGCGGGGCGCGGAAGGCGCCACCAAGGCCCGGCAGCGGCAAGGGGCGGGGGCCGGCCGTTGCTCAGGGACCGGGCGGGTCAGGAGGTGACGGGAGGAGGAGGCAGCAGGAAGAAAGGGGGATGGGGAAGCAGCGTCCGGTCCGTCGGCGCAGACAGCTCTGCCAAACCTCGGACTCCCCCAGTCCCGCCGCCGCCGAGCGCCCTACAGGACGAGAAGGGAAGTCCACGAAGTGTTGGAGCAGAGGGGAGAAAATTCAAAACGAGTCTACTCAACCTCGTCTTGGCTCCGAGGCCCCGCCATGGAGACCAGCACAGTGCGCAGGCGCGCCCCTCCGGGAGCGCGCAGCGCAGTTGCTTGAGATAAGACCACTATCAGCCACCGTCGCGTGTTTCCTTTCTGATTCGTTCTTTTTTTCGTATCCCCGCCTCTCACCTGGATCTAAAGCCTGAAGCTAGTGGCGAGAGCCCAAGAAAAATCTCGGTAGACTGAGAGTCTGATTGGGATATGCTTGAAAAAGTAAACCCGGAAAGGCTTTAGTGAATTAAAGCTGAAGGCAAAGGAAATATAATAGATAATTTGGCTGGAATCGGGAAGGTTTAATGCAAATAAGATAGTCTAGGGGCAGCGTGGGAAAAAAGACTACAATACCCAGTGGCTACAGCGTATGAGAAGCGCTGCTTTCTGGGGGTTGTAGTATCTAGGAGCTGTGTTTGAATTATCGAGACTGAGGATAACCTGTTAAAATTAAAAGAGAGAGGGAGGAGAAGCCTATTTGAATCGGGCCTCTCTGTGTCTTCACAATCGATTGTAAGCTTAAATATATTTTTAAAAAATACAAAAAGATTAAAGGGACTCGCTGCCTTTAACACTATGCTTTACTAATCGATGACTCCTAAATCTAGGAATAGGTAGTTGATGTTTGTGGGCTGGGCCTTGTGGAAGAGAAGCCTCGTGGTGCCTCCTGGCTGAGGAGGCCCGAGGAAAGAAAGCGGAAGCCCATGTTCGACTGCTGCTTTTCTCTGACACGTGCAGTCTAACTTTGAGCTGCCTCTTTTTGCAGTCCTGAAAGGCCAAAGCGCCGGTTGTCTGTTACCCATACGTTTCTGTAGGCAAGCCATGGCTCAGCTCCAGACACGCTTCTTCACTGACAATAAGAAGTAAGTAAGCGTACTCCCTTTCTCTCCCCTCCTCTCCTCCCCCCTCCCGCCTCCCGCCCCCGCCCCCCGGCCCCGGGATCCTTTCGAAAGACCACTCCTGTATGACCTTGTGCATCCCTGGTTATCTTTGCGATCAATTCACTTTTTCCCATTTTTTGGCTGGATTCCTCGCTTGAGCGCGTTTTCCACTCAAGTGGAAGTGGTGCCTTGCGAGGATTTCTCAAGGATCACCGAGCCTTCTCGCCTAGACTCACGCTGTATATAATTTGAATTGTGAGTGTAGAGTGACCTGAAGGGCTTCAGGTTTGCTTCCTGAATGAAGTGCATTATCTAATTGAACAGTGAACAACGGACCAAGTCGTTATAGGCTGTCTGCTAGTGGTGTTTCACAGTGTCTGAAAACACAACTTAATTTTCCTACGTAGGTGATAGACGATGCTTTTCTAAACCAGGCTAGAAGGTGGAGCTCTCAATAGGGAGTTGGTAGAACTAGTTTTTGATGAGTGTGAAGTCAATTCAGTTACAGATTTGTGTATTTATATACATAATCTACACGTATGCGTGTATATATATATACCTGTATGTGTATACCTATATGTAAACATTTTACCAATTTTACAAATGGTCCCAAGGTATGTAGCAATCATTTGAAGCCTAATTATATTCTGCTTTGTGGCGTGTATTACACTATTAATTAACTTTTTTTCGTTTCGCCTGGTCTCTTCAACTATATTGTAAGTCTCTTGATTGTAGAGGCTATGTTATGCTTCTTGGATTGACTGAGTCAACAAATGTTTGTCAAGTTCTTCTGGTACTGATGATAAATAATAAATATTTGTTGTATTAACAAGCTAATGTCAGCTATAAACTAAAAAACTCCTACCTCAATTAAGATTATATTTTTGATTCTGTGTTTGTAGCTTTATGTGTTGACCTGGTAAATCATATTCACTCCTCTTGTACTGTTGCTTACAGTATACATAAATTGTATTATCAATACAGATGAGTATATATACTTAGTCGAAATGCTTCTAAAGGAATATGGTGATGGAATAGCAGGATCACTGTATTTTTTCTAATTAAAAGTTTTATGGAGATTGTTGATTCACATGAAGTTTTTTTTTTTTTTTTTTTTTTATTTATTTATTTTTGGCTGAGTTGGGTCTCTTTGTTTCTGTGCGAGGGCTTTCTCTAGTTGCGGCGAGCAGGGGCCACTCTTCATCGCAGTGCACGGGCCTCTTATTATCACGGCCTCTCTTGTTGCGGAGCACAGGCTCCAGACGCTCAGGCTCAGTAGTTGTGGCTCACGGGCCCAGTTGCTCCGTGGCATGTGGAATCTTCCCAGACCAGGGCTCGAACCCGTGTCCCCTGCATTGGCAGGCAGATTCTCAACCACTGTGCCACCAGGGAAGCCCCAACACATGAAGTTTTAAGAAATATTAGAGCACTGTATTTTAACTCCTGTGATAAATGGATAAACATCATATGTGTGTATGTGTGTTTGTGTTTATATATTTAGGTTTTCCAAAAAGGTAACAAAACCTAGAAATTAGGGGCTTCCCTGGTGGCGCAGTGGTTGAGAATCTGCCTGCTAATGCAGGGGACACGGGTTCGAGCCCTGGTCTGGGAAGATCCCACATGCCACGGAGCAGCTGGGCCCGTGAGCCACAACTACTGAGCCTGCGCGTCTGGAGCCTGTGCCCCGCAATGGGAGGGGCCGCGATAGTGAAAGGCCCGCGCACCGCGATGAAGAGCGGTCCCCGCACCGCGATGAAGAGTGGCCCCCACTTGCCGTAACTAGAGAAAGCCCTCGCACGAACCGAAGACCCAACACAGCCAAAAATAAATAAATAAATAAATAAAGTAGCTATTAAAAAAAAAAAAAAAAACCTAGAAATTAAACTTCTTGCTTCTTCCTTTCATGCAATACGTTCTCATCAGTAAAATGAGGGGGGAAAGTAGATTTATTCACGTATATGTGTATAATTTACATATGCATGTATATTCACATATGAGTATGTAATTATGCTACTTTTTCCTACTCATCTTACTGGCCAAAATATCATAGTAAGCCAAAACTTTAAATTTCTAGGTTTTGTTACCCTTTGGAGAACGTAAATAACTTTTTACTTTTTTTGGCATGATAAATATATAACTATAGCGTTACTACTCAAAGTGTAGTTTGAAGACCAGCAGCAGTAGCATCACTTGGGAGCTGGTTAGAAAAAGCAGAATCTCAGACTCTACCTCAGACCTGCTGATTTAGAATCTACATTTTAACAAGATCTGAAACCTCCACCCCCCCTCTCCCATTGTGACAAAAAGAGACTTATCATAGCATGTCTTGGTGAGCCCTGGAAGTTCTACCTTAACATCTTTTGAAACTTTTACATTCCCCACAAATATAGCCTAAATTCAGACCTTATGAAGACTTTTTTGTTTTTGTTTTTTGTAACAGCTTTATTGAGATGTAATTCACGTGCAATAGAATTCACACATTTAAAGTGTCCAATTCACTAGTTTTGAGTGTATTTGCAGAATTATGCAACCATCACCACAGTAAATTTTAGAACAATTTTCATCATCCTTTAGCTGTTACCCCTCCCCCCACACCCAAATACTTCCAAATCCCCCAAGCCCAGGGCAATCACTAATTTACCTTCTGTCTCTATAGGTTTGTCTGTTATGGACATTTCATATAAATGGGATTATATAGTACGTGGTCTTTTGTGACTGGCTTCTTTCACTTAGTATGATGTTTTTCAAGGTTCATCCATGTTGGTTTTTTTTAATATATAAATTTATTTATTATTTATTTATTTATTTTTGGCTGCGTTGAGTCTTCGTTGCTGCGCGCCGGCATATATATATATCAGTACTTCATTCCTTTTTGCTGCTCAATAATATTCCATTGTATGGATATACCGCATTGTGTTTCCATTGTTCAGTTGATGGACATTTGGGTTGTTTTCACCTTTTGGCTATTAGGAATAGTGGTGGTGTGAGCATTTGTGCACAAGTTTTTGTGTGAACATATATGTTCATTTCTCTTGGGTATATACTTAGGAATGGAGTTGCTAGGTCAAGTGGTAATGCCATGTTTAACTTTTTGAGGAACTGCCAGATTTTCCCAAAGCAGTCATAGCATTTTACATTTCTACCAGCAATGAATAAGGGTTTAATTTCTCCACATACTCACCAACACTTAATATCTGTCTTTCTTATTGTAGCCATCCTAGTGGGTATGAAGCGATATCTCATTGTGGTTTGATTTGCATTTCCTTGATGACTAACAGTGCTCAGCATCTTTTCATGTGCCTGTTGGTCATTTGTATACCTTCTCTGGAGAAATGTCTATTTCGATCCTTTGCCCGTTTTTAAAATAGGGTTGTCTTTATTATTGAGTTATAAATGTTCTTTATATATTCTAGATACATGTTCCTTGTCAGATACGTGATTTGCAAGAATTTTCTCCTGTTCTCTCTTACAAGACTTTACTAATCTGCCTCCTGTTGTGTGTGCCTGTAATCCAGTCTCTGCAGTGCTGCCAAGAAAGATCAAACTAAACAAAATTCTGATGATGTTATTTGACTTAGACAGTGGTTCCTCATTGCCTAGGGACAGAAGTAAAAAGTACTTCACACAGCATCTAAACCACTCCACGCACATCTCTTTAGCCTTATCTTTGGTCACTGTCTAGAGTAAAGTAACACTTTCTGGGATAAGCTGGGTGGGCAGCTCTTTAATAACTCTTAGCTATTTTTTTTGCTGCTCTCCCTGCTTTCCTGCACCCCTTCTTTCTGCCTTGCCACACTTCACCTGGCAGAGACTCACTTTTCTAGATGTAGTGTAAGAGTGATCTTTTTTATGCATCCTTTCAGACTCTGCTCTCCCAGCCCCCTTTCCTCTGGTTGAAATGACCTACCACTTGTTCTCCCATTTTATGTATTACTTATGACACTGTTCTTACATACTTTACTCGTATTTGATTACCAGACTTTAACCCTTTCCAAGAACAGAGACCACAGGTTAATTCATTTTTTGTTAACCCCATGTAGCAAAATGTCTGTCATGTATTAGATACCCAATAAATGTTTGTTGAATGAATAAATGCACATTTGTTAAAACATCTGTAGACTTGACTTATCGTTTCCTTTTTGTAGATATGCGGTGGATGATGTTCCTTTCTCAATACCTGCAGCCTCTGAAATTGCTGACCTTAGTAACATCATCAATAAATTGCTGGAGGCCAAAAACGGTGGGTATATATACTCTGAAAAGTTAGGAGAAAGCACAGTGACACTAACTAGACTGAAATACATCACATTGTTATTTATAGCCCTTTTGGGGCATTATTTTATAATATTGCATGGATTTTATCATGGTAAAATTTATAACATGGATTTCCCTGCTGTATGATACTTTGAAAAATGCTTTGAAATAAGTTTTCAGGAAAAAAAAAATTCAGTTTAATCTGCTTTTAAGGCAATATGGAGACAAGGTGGTTGAGATTTAGGAATAAAGATTTTAGTGTAAAAGTTGTGATGTAGAGGTAATGAAGACATGAGGGCTAGATTGGGTAGGCATAGAACAAGCATCTTGGTGCTTCTACAAAGCAAAATGACAATATCTGTATTTGAGCATTTGTTTTGTATAATAACAAATGCCATTATTGATACTAGTATTTTATTTAAGTATTTAAAATTCATTTAAAAATAATGGATAAAACAAACATAAACATGCCACAGTATCAAGTAAAACATTTATAAAGATATAAATTAAAATAAATTAAACATATGCAAAAAATTTTACAGGCTATAAATTTATATGTAAATTTAATATAAAATTAAAATGATATGAACAATGTATGCAAAAATATTGATCAAACAAGATTGGTCATAAGTTGATAATGGTTGAAGTTGGGCGATAGGTATAGGAAGGTTTATTCTCCATTTTTGTGTATGTTTGGAATTTTCTATAATAAAATATTTCTTTAAAAAGTAATGAAACCATACATATAGTAGAAGATTTAAATATGAAAAATGGAAAATAACATAAAGCATAATCTTTAAAAACAAAATTTGTCAATGGAGCCATCATTTAGAGGCAAGCATATTTTTATGCAGATGTTTCTGATGCTTTTAAAGCTCTTTTGATTCTACCCTAGTTGGAGGAATGGGGAGGTGAGAATTATAAACTAATGCCTAATATTTTCCACTTCCTCTTCCAATAATCTTATAACATTTTTGTTAAGCTTAAGATGTTTTTGAACAACTTTTTTGCAGGGGGGCAAGGTCTTTTCATTGTTAGCAAGATATAGTTCTTGATACAGAGATATTCACATAGCATTTCCTATTGGTTCTTATCTTTCATCATGAATGTACAATAGTGTAGAGATTCTGATGCATAGTTTTCTAAACTCCAAAGATGTCATATATTCTACTTATTGAAAAACTCTGAACTAGCATGAGAATTATTTTCTTGCAATAGACACTTTGCAATATCAGTATATGGTTGTTTATTGTTACCCAAATATTTGCATATTTTTCTAAACTTGTAGATGAACATTGATTTGTCTTTTTGTGTAAATCGATTAACTGAGTCACTGCTCTTGAGTTGAAGATGCAAAATGATTCAGATTTTTTTTTTTAAATTTATTTTTGGTTGCGTTGGGTCTTCATTGCTGCATGTGGGCTTTTCTCTAGTTGCGGTGAGCGGGGGCTGCTCTTCATTTTGGTGTGCAGGCTTCTCATTGCGGTGGCTTCTCGTTGCGGAGCATGGGCTCTAGGCACGCGGGCTTCAGTAGTTATGGCTCACGGGCTTTGTTGCTGCGCAGCATGTGGGATCTTCCAGACCAGGGCTCAAACCCATGTACCCTGCATTGGCAGGTGGATTCTTAACCACTGCGCCGCCAGGGAAGCCCAGAATCAGATTTTTTAAAAAGTAACAAGCCAAAGAGTCAATGAGGGAATTCTTCTTTAAGAAGGATTTTATTATAGCTAATAAATCAGAAAGAATGAAGAATTTTTAGCATTTTGTAACTCCAAATGAAATAATAGATTTAAGAAGTGAATATCTATAGCTACTAAAGCCATTTATTAGGTAAAAGGCTGACAAAGAACGTTATGATGGATGGGATCAGATTGACATCATCTGAACCCAGAGGTAGATCTTAATATCATAAAAGGAGGCACAGTGAGATAGTGTGCTTTCTAATGTGATACAATAGGAAATACAATACGGTGTGTAAATATTCTTGCCAAAAACAGACAAACCCAAAGTCTAATCAGCCATTTGGGTCTGCCTAATGTACAGGTTGTATGTAGGTGGTAGAGGAACATGTTAAAGGATACTTTGGAGATATAATCAACCAAAGCCAGAATGTAAGAAGTATTACAAGAAGACCCAGTTTCTTCAGCAAATAAAAGGCAATGGAAAAAAAGGACAGAGAACTGTTAAAGATATTAATCAAATATAATGTGAGGACTTTGGATGCTGATTCTAGAAAGCTCACTGTAAAAAGACATTTATGAAACAAGGAAATATGAACATTGACTGGCTTTATGGTATTAAAAGGAATAAGTAATGTTAAATTTTTAACATTGTGACTTTTTTAGTCTTTATATTTTAGAGATACACACGAAAGCATTTACAGATGAAATTATATCACTTCTGAGTTTTGCTTTTAAAAAAACCAGCAGGAGAGTGGAGGGAGGAGTATAGATGATTGTCCATGAGTTGGTAAAAGATGGGAATGAGGATTCATTACGTTATTCCTACTTTTGTATATATTTGGGATTCTTCTTAGAATACAAAAGTTTCCTTAATCAAAATGATTACACCATCAACAATAAAAATATTATACCCACAGAACAAAGTATTTCTGTTCTTAAAAATCACATAATGTACTGGAATACATGGTCTGATTGTGCCATGGAGAAATTCTGGAGAAACTTGGAGGCCACGCTAGGGTAACAGGTACCTGTTTGTTTTGGGGGTCTCTCATTTACCTCTGCCAATACCACTTCAGGTCCTAACAGTGATAATTTTATTATGTATTTTCTTTAGAGTTCCACAAACATGTGGAGTTTGATTTCCTTATCAAGGGCCAGTTTCTGCGAATGCCCTTGTTCAAACACATGGAACTGGAAAACATCTCCTCGGTAAGTTCAAATGCTTACCTGCTCTATTTTACTTAAGGTATTACCAGATAATGTAGGAAAAACTTCATTTAGAATCAGCCTGAATCTACAGGAACCAAGAGCCTTTTGATTACTGTTTTTTCCTAGAAACTGAACCTCGGTTTCTGTATCTTCAATTTTTAAATTCCCTCTTTTTTTCTAAGAGTATTATTCAAGAAATGTAGATGAATGAACATGGAAAGATAACTTCATATTTGTGGAACAGTTGTCAAGAAAGGGAATAGCAAATATATGTTTACTACTAATAAAGGTATATAAAATGATTGTGCACATATATAAACTTATGGGTTAGGTTATTGTGATTTATAGTGATTGCCCCTTCCTCTAATTTTCAAACTTTCCTTATTATTGCTTTTATAATTTAAAATATAATTTATAATTGCTTTTATGATTAGGGGGGCAATTTTTGGAACTGTGGTAAAATATACATAAAAGTTATCTTTTAACCATTTTTAAGTGTACAATTCAGGGGCATTAAGTACATTCACAATATTATGCAACCATCACCACTGTCCATTTCCGGAATTTTTTCATCATCCTAAACAGAAGCTCTGTATCCATTAAACAACATGCTTTTATGATTTTATAAAGTTTCTTATATTCTTTTTTTTCTACTTTTAGCGTAAGTTTTCCAAGGTCATTAATATTTCTTAATATTACTCTTAGCATACTGTTAGGTCAAATAAAGTTTTTCACTTTTTATATGGCTCCAAAATTTCTGGATTCTGAAGGGGAATTACATGAAGGAGATAAATTAAACCGGGGGTCCTTTATTTTCATAATGTACCATTTAAAAACTGCACCACCTGATTGATTTCTGGTTTCTCTCTGTGACTAGGAAGAGGTTGTGGAACTAGAGTACGTGGAGAAGTATACTGCACCTCAGCCAGAACAATGCATGTTCCATGATGACTGGATCAGTGCGATCGACGGGGCAGAGGAATGGTATTGCCAGATGAATGTTTTTGTATCCACTTTAAGTGTACTATATGAATATTTTTCTCTGATTACTTGTTCTTTGTGAAAGTAATTTTGTGATATATATGTATATACTGTGACCATGCCAAAGACCCTTAAATTTAGTGTAGTCAAGAAGAAACATATCTATTAATAGATTTTCTTTTCTGTCTAAAGAGGTTGTAGTGACATTTGTCTTCCGAATAGGTCGTGTGTCTTAGGGCATTTATTTGATTATGTTGCTTTTAAGACCAAGAATATAATTTGTTTCATAGAGGGAAAAAAACCTTTTCTAGCCACAGATCTCCCAGCCTACTACCCTGAAGATGCAGATCATGCTATTTTTAGGGCTGAAAAGGGCAGACTGGAATCAAGAAGGTATGAATCGTTCAGAGCAAACCCCCTCTGGCCTTACTTGTAGAAAAACACCTCAAGAATGGATCTCAGTAGGAGCTTACTTTCAAAGAATGTCTCCCTGGAGTTATTACATAGTTATGTTTTTACTGGTTTTACTTTTACTTTAAATGGTTCTACTGGTTTTTTATTTAATGGTTTTCACTGGTTAAATACAAAGGACTATTAGGCTTTTCAAACAATTCGCTTAGGGAGTGGTAGTATTTTACAACAATAGTAAAAATGAAGTCTAGAGTTTGTCGGTTACATTTTTATTTTAGGAGGTCAGGAAAAGCCAAATGTAACATCTTCTGATTTATTCTAGTGTGTTTTGAAATCTTAATCTTTATATTAAAGAAGAGTTTAAAAATATAATCCTCAAGGTTAAAAATATAATCCTCAAGGTTTACTTTATCAGTGCTTTAGAAATATAATTGATTTCAGGGTTTGAAAAAAGCTGTTTTTTGTGTTTCATAGGATTTTTTTCTCCTCACAGGATCTTGACTGGTTCTTATGATAAGACTTCTCGGATCTGGTCCTTGGAAGGAAAGTCAATAATGACAGTTGTGGGACATACAGATGTTGTAAAAGATGTGGCCTGGGTGAAAAAAGGTTAGGACTCTGCCTAAATTGAGAGGAATCCTGGATACGGAATTGGAAATAAGCCATTTTCGATGCTGGGGCAGAATGGGGACAGGATAGGAAATGTCTCATGCCTCAGTTTTTATAAATATAAAATATTTATATTTTAAAATAATATACACATAAAATATACATATAAAAATATATACATAAAAAATATATGTATATATATTTCAAAAATATACACATAAAAAAATCCGTAAATCAGTAGAAGTGAATCCTAAAATTATATCACATAATATATATTTTCAAATTAATATTGAGTGTGTTAAATGCATGTCTTTTATAGTTTTGTTTTGTTTTGTTTCTTTGGCTGCGCCCTGTGGCATGCGGGATCTTAGTTCCCCAACTAGGGATCGAACCCGCTCCCCCTGCAATGTAAGCGCGGAGTCTTAACCACTGGACCGCCAGGGAAGTCCCTATACTATTTTTGGAGAATCTTCCCTTTTATACCATCAGTTAGCTTCTTTTTTCAAAGGTGGCTATATGAGGTCTTTTACCTTTTTAACATCTTTATCAACAACTACAAAAAATTCAGTTCTTTAGTTTTGGAACACTATTTAAAATTTTTGTACTAATTTGTTTCTTATCCTTGTGTTCTTTCTTCAGACAATTTGTCTTGCATACTGCTGAGTGCCTCTATGGATCAGACTATTCTCCTGTGGGAGTGGAATGTAGAGAGAAACAAAGTGAAAGCCCTGCACTGCTGCAGGGGTCATGCTGGCAGTGTGGATTCTATAGCTGTTGATAGCACAGGAACCAAAGTAAGTGGCTATTGTGTTATTAGTACTGTGTTCAATTAGAATTTGAGCTTCTTGTGCAAAAATGTCTTTTTTACATAAAGTCACTGTGATCGGCCTACTTCCATAACAATTGGTGACTAAAGAATATGATTTCAAACCAAAAGTAAATACTCGTAATGAGAGATATGAAGAGTCACTCCCTCACTCTGGGTATCTCTGGTTTAGAACTTTATATAAATTGCAGAAATTTTAAGAACTCAGGTAAACAGTAATTTCTTTATGTAACCTCCTTAAATCATAGTGATTGACATTTTCAGTCCTTCAGCTACTCATAGTGCTGTCATTAATTGAAAATGTCTAGCTGATCACCTAAAACTTAGCATGCACTAAAGTTAGCATTAATCGAGGTTATTTTACTATTATTGCTGATCTACTCTTTATCACAACAAAATGGTAAAAGTTAGTCAAACTATGAGGGCAACACAGTATTTACTTAAGAGAGGTTACAGACTCCCTCACCATTTGAAAATTCTCCAAACCACAATGAAGTATTCTAGATTTAAGAGTGTTTCTTCAGCATTTCTTTGCCAGTTAGCATAACAGAGGACGTTTCTGCATTCAAAGTTAAAAATTTATGAGTATTCATATTGAGCCATAAAGAAGGTTTACATGTTGTTGAGTCCAAACTTAAGTGAATTAACTGTACCCTGTCCTTTGGCTATAAGAGATAGAAACTCATCCTGAACTTTTTTTAGCTTAAAAGACCCAAGGAGGGAGTGATGCACCACATCATGAGCAGGGTGATGATGCATTTGGATCTCAGGAACCAATGGAGTAGAGGCTTGCATGTGGCCAGCACACCTCCTCCCTCTTGTCTCCCCAAATTGACTTCATTCTCTTACCTCAGTCTGGCTTTCTCCACATGGCAATAAAACCTGGCCTTCAATATTCCCAGGTTTTACATCCTATACTGTCTGTCCCTGGAAAAAGATTAACTTCAGCTCTCTAAAACACAAGTTTTCCCAAAAAAAGGCTCTGAAGGAGGAAGAGACTTATTGCCAGAGTGTAGGTCAGTTGCCCACCCTGATCTAAGCAACCATGGCCAGGGTATGGGCCCTATAAGAATGGCAGCTCTTCCAGTTGCCATGAGATTGAGGGTACAACTTCCCAGAGACTAGGAAGACAGGCAGATAGGTGATGCCATAGTAGTAAGAATTTCAGGGCAAAGTAAAGATTTCAAGTTAAATAGCAGGAAAAAACCAGGCAAACAATATGATGGATTATATTGCATACTCTTTTTCCCTTCATATATATTTTTTTAGTTTTGCAGTGGCTCCTGGGATAAGATGCTAAAGATTTGGTCTACAGGTAAATGAAATGTTTCTTCTACTTTGACTTATTAATGATATTTCAAGAATTTCAGTGAAAAAAGACTTTTTAGCCCATATTTTTCTATAAAAAATGGACCAGAGCTTTTTAGGTCACAAATAAAGTACTATAGTATAGAGAAAAATTAGTATATTTCTTTGTGTTTCAAAATGTTTTTCTACTCTACCATCCCCTTATTTATTGGACGATGTCACTGAATCCCTGCAAGTATCAATAACACATCTGGTGCAGTGCGACATAACTGCCTTAGTTCTCAGAGTTCCCTTATTCAAGAATGTGGAAATAAACAAATTACCTTCTGTGTCATCTTGATATACTTTACTATTAGAGAAATTTCTTAGTTACGCTGGTTTACTTAAAAAAAAATTTTTTTAATACTATTTTACCAAACAATTTTCTCACTTTGAAAACGTAGATTAGAAGGAACAATTAGAGGAGCCAAGGGAACTCTTAGAGGAAAGTACCTTGATAATAGTAAGAAGACACTGCTAGAAGAAAAGAAGGGGGAAAACCCACATATATTTTAGAAAGTAGTAGTACAGAACTATTTATTGCATGGGTAAGCAGATCAGAATACCTCTGTTGCTTCTGAGGAAATTGCTATATTACTGTACAACACCCTAAGTACAGTTCACAAAGTAGAGTTGGGGAGGGGGGAGATAATCAAGAAAAGCTTAAACAGTTTTAAATAATTCTGTGTAAAATGGCAGGAAATATAAATCCATTTTAGTTAAAGCAAACAGTTTTGAGGCAGAAAGTTGTTTGTGTAGGAATTTTTCCTTTTGTGAAATACTTTTTGATAGTGCTGGGTAGATGAGATATTATCTATGATTAGTTGTTACCCTTAAGGTGCTTATAGTCTAGTTTGGGCAAAGCGCATGACATTTATAAAATAGTTACAAAACATTAAAATCTATGGTTTTTTATCTGGGTTTGCTACCTAGCCAAATGATGGATAACGAAGATTTTTTTTAATCAAAAAATAACTATCTATGAAACACTTTTAATTTACTGTTAGAAAAGTAAAATAGTCAAGAAGAATAAACATGGCTGGAATGTATGTCTTTTTAACATGTGTTTATTTACCATGTCATTCCCTTCTTCATAATATAAATGCAATCTGGTCAGAACTCTCCTACAACTAATAGTAAGCAAGTTTTCATAGATATGGTAAACTGATGAATAGCCATAATGATAATCTTTATAAGATACCAAACTGGTTAGGTTTTAGGATTTTAATGTATAATACTTTATTTTTTGCTTTCTCCTTTTCGAAGATTGGTAAGCCAGGTATTGTTTTTAGATATAATTTTCCATTAACCAAAATAAGGAGAAATGTTAATTCCCTAACCAGTTGAGATAACATAGAGAAAGTATATACCTAGAAATATAAGAATTATTTGAGACTGTTTGTAATTAATATTTACCTTAAATTTTAACTCTATCAAATCTAATTCTCTGTGATATAGTCCCTACAGATGAAGAAGATGAAATGGAAGAATCCACAAATCGACCGAGAAAGAAACAGAAAACAGAGCAATTGGGACTAACAAGAGTAAGTATTTGTGAGAACTGACAGTATTGGGCTTAGGGGTGTTTTTTTTGATAAATTTATTTATTTATTTTTGGCCGCAATGGGTCTTTGTTGCTGCACTCCGGCTTTCTCTAGTTGCAGCGAGCAGGGGCTACTCTTTGTTGCCGTGCACAGTCTTCTCATTGTGGTGGCTTCTCTTGTTGTGGAGCACGGGTTCTAGGCGCACGGGCTTCAGTAGTTTTGTCATGCAGGCTCAGTAGTTGTGGCGCACAGGCTTAGTTGCTCCACGGCATGTGGGATCTTCCCGGACCAGAGCTTGAACACGTGTCCCCTGCATTGGCAGGCAGATTCTTAACCACTGCGCCACCGGGGAAGTCCCAGCTTAGGTCTTTTTTGACAAATATATGTTAATTTAATATAATTGTTCATATTTAGTTTCCTTTTGTCTTGTGTTGCTCTTCAACCATAATTAGGCTTTCTTTCAGTAGATCTGTAAATTTTTATTTTAAATACTCTGCTGCATTTATTTGAGTTATTGAATGTAGTTGCATTAAGCTAGGTTTACAGCTTGATAGGTTGATTATTTAGCTATTATATTTGGCCTCATGGTGAATTTTTTTTTTTTTTTTAACATCTTTGTTGGAGTTCCTCATGGTGAATTTTAAAGTAGGATCTTTTAATTGTTGAAGATTTCACTAAGTTTAGTGAAATATCTCATTACCTGACTGTTTAATGATAATGTTGCAGACTCACAGACATAGAAAACAACCTTATGGTGACCAAAGTGGAGAAGGGGTGGGGGGGGGGCAAATTAGGAGTTTGGGATTAGCAGACACAGACTACTATGTATAAAATAAGTAAACAACAAGTCCTACTGTAGAGCACAGGGAACTATATTCAATATCTTGTAATAAACCATAATGGAAAAGAATCTGAAAAAGAAGAGATAACTGAATCACTTTGCTGTATACCAGAAACTAACACAACATTGTAAGTCAACTATACTTCAGTTTAAAAAATAGTAATAGTAATAATGTTTCGTACACTGAGGATGTAATTTTAGTACATCTCCTAAATCAGTAGAAACCAAGAGTTTAATTGAGGTTTTGATTCTGTCATTTTGCTATAGATCCAATTAAATCAAACTCAGAAAGTTAATCCAGATTCTTATTTGCTCTGTTCCATTAGAAGGATATTTATCATAATATGATCTGACCTATATTAATATACTTAGTGAGAAGAACAATACTGAGTCAGATTTAGGAAATCATGTTTCATTCATTTTCTAACAGCTGTAATGGATGTGCATTAAATCAGGCACACATTTGCACGTTATTTCTTACAGTCACCAATAACAAGATATCTTACAAAAACTGTTGAAAATGAGGAATAAGTGATTCCTCAAACTCAGTAAACTGCAGTAAACAATAGCACTTACTGTTTCCAACTGAAAGTAGTGATTTATAATTTATACATTTAAACATAGACTGCTGAATTGCAAGTTCAATGATCTGGTGGCAATTCAGCTTCCTTATCACTTGTCTCATAAGACAAATTAAAGCTGGAAATGCCTTACCAATTGGATAATGTGCCAGTGGTAATTTATTGATGCATATCCCTGATCAACCTTTAAAGAATATATCTGAGTAGAAAAAGACTTCTTGAATTATCAAAATACTTTACTCATAAGGTAGCTTTTTTTTTTTTAACCTTTATGTTAGTTGAAGTTTGGCATACATATAATTAAGTATACAGCTCAATGAATTTTTGCAGTTGTGTATACCCAAGTAATCACTATCTAAATCAAAACATCAAGAATTACCGACACCCTAGAAGATGCCCTCTAGGCTCCCTTGAAATCAGTAGCCTCCTAAAAGTGGTCACTGTTCTGACTTATCCTAGATTAGTTTCACCTAGTTTTAAGCTTCATATACAGGCATACCTCGTTTTATTGCACTTTGCAGATAATGCATTTTTTACAGATTGAAGGTTTGTGGCAACTGTGTGTCAAACAAGCCTGTTGGTACCATTTTTCCAGCAGCCTTTATTCACTTCGTGTCTCTGTGTCACACTTTGGTAAGTCTCAAAATATCTCAGACTTTTAAATTATTATTATATTTGTTATGGTGACCTGTGATCAGTGATCTTTGATGTTACCATTGTAATTGCTTTGGGGTGCCATGAACCACGCCCATATAAGAAGACAGTGAACTTAATCAGTAAATGTGTATGTTCTGACTGCTCCACCGACCAGCCGTTCCCCCATCTCTCTCGCTCCTCTCGGGCCTCCCTATTCCCTGAGATTCAACAATATTGAAATTAGACCAATTAAAAATCCTACAGTGGACTCTTAAGTGTTGAAGTGAAAGGAAGTCTCATGTCTCTCACTTTAAATCAAAAGCTAGAAATGATTAAGCTTAGTGAGGAAGGCATGTCAAAAGCTGAGAGAGGCCAAAAAGATAGGCCTCTCATGCCAGTTAGCCAAGTTGTGAATGCAAAGGAAAAGTTTTTGAAGGAAAAGTGCTACTCCAGTGAGCACATGAATGATAAAGTGAAACAGCCTTGTTGCTGATATGAAGAAAGTTTGAGTGGTCTGGGTAGAAAATCAAACCAGCCACAACATTCCCTTAAACCAAAGCCTAATCCAGAGCAAGGCCCTAACTCACTTCAGTCCTATGAAGGCCAAGAGAGGTGAGGAAGCTGCAGAAGAAAAGTTCGAAGCGAGCAGAAGTTGCTTCAAGAGATTTAGGAAAGCAGTCTTTATAACATAAAAGTTCAAAGGGTAGCAGCAAGTGCTGATGTAGAAGCTGCAGCAAGTTATCCAGAAGATCTAGCTAAGAAATTAAACGAAGGTGATACCCTAACCAACAGATTTTCAAAGCCGATAAAACATCCTTCTTTTGAAAGAAGATGCCATCTGAGACTTTTATGAGAGAGGAGAAGTCAATGCCAGGCTTCAAAGCTTCAAAGGACAGGCTGACTCTCTTGTTAGGGGCTAATGCAGCTGGTGACTTGAAGTTGAGGCCAGTGCTCATTTACCGTTCCAAAAATCCTAGGGCCCTTAAGAATTATGTTAAATCTACTCCGTCTGTGCTCTGTAAATAGAACAACAAAGCCTGGATGACAGCACATCTGTTTATAACAGGTTTACTAAATATTTTAAGCCCACTGTTGAGACCTACTGCTCAGAAAAAAAGATTCCTTTTTAAAAACATTACTGCTCATTGACAGTGCACCTGGTCATCCAAGAGTTCTGATGGAGATGTTCAAGAAGATTAACGTTATTTTCATGCCTGCTAACACCGCATCCATTCTGCAGCCCATGGGTCAAGGAGTAATTTCAACTTTTAAGCCTTATTATTTAAGAAATACATTTCATAAGACAATAACTGCCATACTTGGTGATTCCTCTGATGGATCTGGGCAAAGTCATTTGAAAACCTTTGGAGGGACTTCCCTGGTGGTCTAGTGGTTAAGAATTCGCCTTCTAATGCAGGGGACGCGGATTCAATCCCTGGTCAGGAAACTGAGATCCCACATGCTGCGGGGCAACTAAGCCCACGCCCCACAACTACCGAGCCTGCGCACCACAACTAGAAAGAAGCCCGCGTGCTGCAACAAAAGATCCCGCGTGCCGCATCGAAGATCCTGCAACTAAGACCCGACGCAGCCAAAACTTAAAAAAAAAAGAATTAAAAAATAAATTTTAAAAAAAGCTTTAAGAAAAAAAAAACCTTTGGAAAGAATTCACCATTTCTAGATGCCATGAAGAACATTCATGATTTATTGAGGTCAAAATATCAACATTAACAGGAGTTTGGAAGAAGTTGATTGCAACCCTCATGGATGACTTTGAGGGGTTCAAGACTTCAGTAGAGGAAGTAACTGCAGATGTGGTAGAAATAATTTAAAAAACTAGTACTAGAAGTGGAGCCTGAAGATGTGACTGAATTGCTGCAATCTCATTGTAAGACTTTAATGGATGAGGTGCTTTTTATGGTTGTGCAAAGAAAGTGGTTTCTTGAGATGGAATCTACTCCTGGTGAAAATGCTATAAAGATTATTGAAATGATAACAAATGATTTAGAATATTACATAAACTTAGCTGATGAAGCAGCAGCAGGGTTTGAAAGATTTGACTCCAGTTTTGAAGGAAGTTCTGCTATGGGTAGAATGCTGTCAAACAGCATTGCGTACTACAGAGAAGTTGTTCATGAAAGGAAGAGTCAATCGATGTGGCAAACGTCATTGTCGTCTCATTTTAAGAAATTACCACAGCAACTCCGGCCTTCACCAACCACCATCCGATCAGTCAGTAGCCATCAACATTGAGACAAGACCCTCCACAGGCAAAAAGATTATGAGTTGCTGAAGACTCAGATGATGGTTACCATTTTTTAGCAGTATTTTTTAATTAAGGTATGTACTTTTTTTTTATACATAATGCTATTGCATATTTAGTGTACTACAGTATAGTGTAAACATAACTTTTATATGCACTGGGAAACCAAAAAATTCTTGTGACTCACTTTATTACAGTGTTTGCTTTTTTTGTGGTTGTCTAGACCCAAACCCTCAATATCTCCGAGGTATGCCTGTAATATCTGTGAGATTTCATTCATCTACTGCATGTAATAGTTCTTTTCAGTAATAGATAGCATGCCTTTACATGAATATACCAGAATTTATCTGCTCTTCTTTTGATGGACATTTAGATTGTTTCTAGTTTTAGCCACCATAAATAAAGTTGCTGTACTTGTTTTTTGGTGCACATATATTGTCATTTCTGCATATGTAGAATTGCAGGAGTAGAATTGCTGAGTGACAGGGTACACACATGTTCAGTTTTCTGAATGTTTAATACTGCCAAAACATTTTCCAAGATGGTTATATCAGTTTATACTCCCACTGACAGTGTATGAGAGTCAAAGTTACTTCACATACATATCACCACTTGATATGGTCAATTTTTTAGTACTCTGATTTTATTTTAGCACATAACATGTTTACATTTACTTACTGTTAAAAGGTGTCTCATTTTGTGATTTCTGGTGGTGTGTAGTGTATTTTAAGTCCCAGCCCTTTGATAGCTAATTTTGAAGTGCCTGTTCATGTTTTTAGCACTTTTTTTTTTTTTTTTTTTTTTTTTTTTTTTGCCACACCACACGGCATGCGGGATCTTAGTTCCCTGACCAGGGATCAGACCCATACCCCCTGCAGTGGAAGCTTAGAGTCTTAACCACTGCATTTTTTTTTAAGTGTGTTGCTTATCTTTTTCTTTTTGATTTGTAAGAGTTATTTTGTATTTTGTATTTTGTTTTTATTTTTTATTTTATTTTATATTGGAGTATAGTTGATTAACAATGTTGTGTTAGATTCAGGTGTACAGCAAAGTGATTCAGTTATACATATATATGTATCTATTCTTTTTCAAATTCCTTTCTCATTTAGGTTATTACAGAGTATTGAGCAGAGTTTCCTGTGCTATACAGTAGGTCCTTGTTGGTTATCTATTTTAAATAAAGCAGTGTGTACATGTCAATCCCAAACTCCCAATCTATCCCTCCCCCCTTCTCTTCCCCACCCCCCGGAACCATAAGTTCATTCTCTGTGAGTCTGTTTCTCTTTTGTAAATAAGTTCATTTGTATCTTTTTTTTTTAAATTCTGCATATAAGCAATATCATCTGATATCTGTCTTTCTCTGACTTATTTCACTTAGTATGATAATCTCCAGGTCCATCCATGTTGCTGCAAATGTCATTATTTCTTTCTTTTTAATGGCTGAGTAATATTCCATTGTATATATGTACCACATCTTCTTTATCCATTCATCTGTCAATGGACATTTAGGTTGCTTCCATGTCTTGGCTCTTGTAAACAGTGCTGCAGTGAACACTGGGGTGCATATCTCCTTTCAAAGCATGTTTTTCTCCAGATATATGCCCAGGAGTGAGATTGCTGGATCATATGGTAGCTCAATTTTTAGTTTCTTAAGGAACCTCCATACTGTTCTCCATAGTGGCTGTACCAGTTTACATTCCCACCAACAATGTAGGAGGGTTCCCTTTTCTCCACACCCTCTCCAGCATTTATTGTTTGTAGATTTCTTGATGATGGCCATTCTGACTGGTATGAGGTGATATTTCATTGTAGTTTTGATTTGCATTTCTCTAATAATTAGCAATGGTGAGCATCTTTTCATGTTCCTCTTGGCCATCTGTGTGTCTTCTTTGGGGAAATGTGTATTTAGGTCTTCTGCCCATTTTTTGACTGGGTTGTTTGTTTTTTTGATATTGAGCTGCATGAGCTGTTCGGAAATTTTGGAAATTAATCCCTTGTCAGTCACATTGTTTGCAAATATTTTCTCCCATTCTGTGGGTTGTCTTTTCATTTTATTTATGGTTTCCTTTGCTATGCAAAAGCTTTTGAGTTTCATTAGGTCCCATTTGTTTATTTTTGTTTTTATTGCCATTACTCCAGAGATGGATCAAAAAAGATATTGCTGCGATTTATGTCAGAGTGTTCTGCTTATGTTTTCCTCTAGGAGTTTTATAGTATCCGGTCTTACATTTAGGTCTTTAGTCCATTTTGAGTTTATTTTTGTGTATGGTGTAAAAGGATGTTCTAATTTCATTTTTTTACTTGTAGCTGTCCAGTTTTCCCAGCACCATTTATTGAAGAGACTGTCTTTTCTCCACTGTATATAATCTTTTTTTTTTTTTTTTTTTTTATTTATTTATTTTTGGCTGTGTTGGGTCTTCGTTTCTGTGCGAGGGCTTTCTCTAGTTGCGGCGAGCGGGGGCCACTCTTCATCGCGGTGCGCGGGCCTCTCACGATCGCGGCCTCTCTTGCTGCGGAGCACAGGCTCCAGACACGCAGGCTCAGTAATTGTGGCTCACGGGCCCAGTTGCTCCGTGGCATGTGGGATCTTCCCAGACCAGGGCTCGAACCCGTGTCCCCTGCGTTGGCAGGCAGATTCTCAACCACTGTGCCACCAGGGAAGCCCCCACTGTATATAATCTTGCCTCCTTTGTCTTAGATTAATTGACCATAGGTGCGTGCATTTATTTCTGGGCTTTCTACCCTGTGGGGCAATTTCTACCCTGTTCCATTGATCTATATTTCCATTTTTGTGCCAGTACCATACTGTTTGAATGACTAGCTTTCTTTTTGTATTTTGTATTCAAGGTCTTTGCTGCGTATAGGTATTATAAGTATTTTCTCCCACTCAGTGCCTTACTGATAACTTTTATTTTTAGGTGTGCACGTTCATAAGCTTGCTTCCACTGTTCATTTTATTTGAGAGAAATCACAATATATTCATTTTTTTCGTTTAGGTTTTTATAAGCTTTAAATCTGTGCATTCATAAATTATTAATTGAAGTTATGCTAGAAACCCTTGAAGTGCTATTTGAAGTGAAAATTAGAAATAATAGGAAAAGTTGGATTATTAAGACCAAAATAAGACAAATATCAAAAAGTTATTTTCTCTCTGGATTTCTTTCTAGTACCTGGCTTGTATTAATATGAGTAATGCTCTCATTCAGTTCATTTATTGGTCATTTGTTTCATATATTAACATACAATAAGGTTTTTTCCACATTTTCTCTCAAAATTGCTGTTTTTCCTGCAGTACTATTCTTTTTTTGAGCATTTGTTCTTTTTTTTTTAAATTAATTAATTAATTAATTCGGCTGCATCAGGTCTTAGTTGCAGCACGCAGGATCTTCATTGCGGCACTTGGGCTTCTCTCTAGTTGTGCGCAGCCTCCAGAGCACGGTCTCCTCTGTTGCTTGCCCATGGCATGTGGGATCTTAGTTTCCTGACCAGGAATCGAACCTGCGTCCCCTGCATTGGAAGGCGGATTCTTAACCACTGGACCACCAAAGAAGTCCCCTCCAGTACTATTCTACTGAAGTTTGTTTGCAGTAACAGTGCCAAAGTTGACTTTTCTATCTTAAAAAAAAAAAAAAAATGTACATGTAGGAAAATTCACTCTTTTTGGTGTATAGCTTTTGAGTTTTGATAAATACATAGAATATGTAACTACTACGTATTCAAGATACGGGACAGTTTGCCATCCCTTGAAACTCATGTTGCCCATTTGTAGTCAACCTTTCCTCTCTATTTCTATCACCTGACAACCACTATCAGATCTCTGTTCCTGTAATTTTTCTTTTTCTAGAATATCATATAAGTGGAATCACACAGTATGTAGCCTTTTGCAGCAAGCTTTTTTTTCACATTATGTATTTGAGGAGGGAAACAAAGAAAGATTCATCCAGATTATTGGGTATCATGGTTTATTCCTTTCAAATGCTGAGTAGTAGTCTATTGTATGGATATACAACAGTTGGTTTAATTCACCAGTCGAAGGATATTTGGGTTGTTTCTAGTTTGACAGTTATGAATAAAACTGCTATAAACATTTGTGGACAGTTTTTGTGTGAACCTAAGTTTTCATTTTTCTTGGGTAAATACCTAGGAATGGGATTGCTTATTCATATACATTTACCCATCATTTTACATGCCATTTCCTATCCTGGAGCCTCTGATTATGTTACCTTACTTTTTGTTTTGGATCACAATAGAGGTTGTTCTGTTCCTCACTCCTCTATCAGGTTCCTTTACTACTTTCAGGGAAATTTTAGGGCTGGAAGAGAGACCTAGGGATCATTTGGTCCAGCAGTTGGCAAATAATAGCCCCACAGGTGATTTGGCTGTGGCCTGATTTTGTACTACAGAGTGCTAAGAATGATTGTTACATTTTTAAGGGGCTTTAAAAACAAAGAAGAACGTGGAACTGAGACTGTATGTGGCCTGGAAAGGCTAAAATTTTTACTTTCTGGATCTTTATCAAAAAACTTTGCTGATCTCTAATCTAGTACAACCCCCTTAACATTTAAGAAGATTAAATGTAACAGAGTTACACAAGCAGATTAACTGTCCCCCATTTCAAGAGTTTTCCTTCTTTCTGTTACATGTTCTTTGTATTTAAAACAGACAGTATACCTAGTTTGATGATTTTAATTTGAGAGGGACATTAGAGATTTTGGAATTCTAATAAATGAGCCATGGGCATTATTTTAAGATTGGATGCTGAAGAAATGAGGTGGTGAGAATAACCTATTGCAATTAATTAACCTGGAAGAGTTATGTAGAAAATAGCAGCACCTTAACTCAAACCTAGGTCTTTCTGACCCCAGAGCTTTTTCTACTAGCTTCTACATATAACATCTTTGTCAACTGGGAGAATTTAATTAGTGTTAATATTCCTCAAAATGAAAAGTAGAGCAGAAGGGGAAGCAACAGAATACTGTGGAAAGACTACAAATTTTGGAGTAATATTTGGGTTCAAACTCAGATCTGCCATTTATAAACAGTGTGACCTTGGGCAAGTTATCTTTCTCAACTTCAGTGTCTTCATCTATAAAATAAAAACAAATATGTCTTGGAGGATTGCTGTAAAGAAGAAATAAGGTAGGATATGAAAGCTAAAGCACCTGACAATATCTGGCATATCGGCTTTAAAAGTAGTAACTATTATTATTGTTTCAATCACTCTAAACCAAAAATGCTTTCCCTTTTGGGTGTCCTTCATTTCTAGACTCCCATAGTGACCCTCTCTGGCCACAAGGAAGCAATATCCTCGGTTTTGTGGTCAGATGCTGAAGAAATCTGCAGTGCATCTTGGGACCACACAATTAGAGTGTGGGATGTTGAGTCCGGCAGTCTTAAGTCAACTTTGGTAAGACAAATTCAGTGCGTCTCTGATTAACTTTGAGCTTTTAAGTGGTAAACTTCTAGGAGATGGTTACTTTTCACCCACCCTGGTTACATGTTCTTTCCTTTTTTTTTTTTTAGACAGGAAATAAAGTGTTTAATTGTATCTCCTATTCTCCACTTTGTAAACGTTTAGCATCTGGAAGTACAGATAGGCATATCAGATTGTGGGATCCCCGAACTAAAGGTGAGTTGTATATACCTCTGAAGGAAAAATATGAGTGAGTAACGTTAAGTTTCTCTTCTCACGAGAGATGTGTATAAAAAGATAATTTTCTAGAAATTTTTTTGGGGGTTCTGCCTACTTCTGTTTTCTAAAATTTAATAATGGTTGTCTGTTTTGTTTTGCTCAGATGGTTCTTTGGTGTCGCTGTCCCTAACCTCCCATACAGGCTGGGTCACGTCAGTCAAGTGGTCTCCTGCCCATGAGCAGCAGCTCATTTCAGGCTCTTTAGATAACATGGTTAAGCTGTGGGATACGAGAAGGTAACTCCTGTTGATGACTTACAAAGGAAATCTATCAATTGCCTGTTGTATACAGAGAAAATGAAATGAACACTGAAATGACTATCCAAAAGCAGAAGGGTCAAAAAAAAGTTCTCGGTCATATATCCTGAAATGATACATATTGATATCAAAAAGGAAGGCCAGGATCAAAGGAATTTTCTTAATGTTAATATGTTGGGGTTTTTTGCAATCTGAATGAATTTAATTGTGATAGTTTATGAAATCCATCTTTCTGACCTTGTTATATAAAATAGGAAAAAACCCCTGAACCTTAATATAAATATGATAATTACAGAATTAGAAGCCCAGTGGCCTGAATGAATGGAACTGTGGTCAAATTGTAAATTATATGTTAATAGGAAATTAAGTAAAAATACAGAATTTTAAAGATAATCAAAATTTAAAGGTTCCTTTCTTATTCATCAGTTAGTGCTACGATACTAATATATGCAGAGGGCCCCCAAGAGAACGCATATACAATTTATTTACATATTTCTACAAGTAGAATGGAGAGGCAGTAACCAAAACCACAGTTTGCTAATGATACAGGAAAAACAGGAGAGGTAGTCAAGTAAATGCTCAGAATTTTAAGATTAAGTGGTTACTGGGGCAAGGATGGTAAGCTAAAATTTTCAGAAAAGTATAAATGATTAGTCATATATGTTTGTTTAATACTATGAAATGCATATAACACGTTAATATTTTCGTCTTTTAGTTGTAAGGCTCCTCTCTATGATCTGGCTGCTCATGAAGACAAAGTTCTGAGTGTAGACTGGACAGACACAGGGGTAAGAATTTATTAGTTATTTGGTAGAGAGGAAGAAACTACATTATATTTTTAGAATAAATCTGGTATTTGTGTTTACAGAGTTATTAGTTTCAATATATCTGATATTTATAATTCTGTATTCTAAGTTCCATTAATATTCATAAAATCTCATATCTCATTTAAAGAAGAAAAAAATTGTCCTTTAATATTAGGAGTAGTAAAATTTGAATATTTTGAAGCAGTTTTTTTCTCATGAGTATTTTAATGAAATGTTTTAAGTCCCTAAACTTGCTACTTCAGACTAATTGGATCAAAGTATTTGCTACTTAGAAAAATCTTAGATAATATGGCTGTATTATAAAATGTTCTTAAAGAATTACAATTTAATTATACACACACACACACACACACACACACACACACACACATAAAAGCTCTTATTACCTAAGAACGCTTTCCTAATACAGGTCTGAGGGCTGTTTGAAAAATTTGTAATATCCATTTACCTACAAACAATTAATGTGCCATCTTTTAAAAACTTAATTTTCTTAAACAGATAGAACTATATTACCCTTCAAACTTTTAAATTTTATTACATTTCTTAGCAAATGCTTCATAGAAAGTACAGTAGCATATTACGCCTCAACCAAATTAAAATCACCACTTCTAAAGTTTTAATATAGTGTATATATATAGTATATGTGTAATATAGTAGTAAAATTTGATGCAATTGGCCCGTTTTAGTATTAAGTATTAACTCTCAATGCAAGTTAATTGCTCATCCACGATTCCTTCTGTATCAGAATCATCAGTATTTAATTAGGTTCAGCAATCATATGAAATAATTGTATTTACTTCTGTGTTTATGTTCTTTTCCTCTCCCTTTACGCAGTTACTTCTGAGTGGAGGAGCAGACAATAAATTGTATTCCTATAGATATTCACCTACGACTTCCCATGTGGGCGCATGAAAGTGAATGATAAATTTGGCTACAGAGATTCCTTCTGTAAATGAAATTGATAGAGGATTCTCAGATTACATCAATGCAGGTGCAGGAAGCAGCCTTTTAGATTAAAGTTTATATACTATTTCACCCTTGATGATAGTTATCACTGTCTTTTTCTTTATTGTGTATTTATTATACAACAGTTATGTTTATTAAGTGTAAAATATGGTCTGCATTCTCTACCTTATGAAAACCCTTGAAATTAAACTGAGTTTTTAATTTCTCTTTTAAAGGTATTGGTTTGAATTAAGAATTGCTTTTGAAATGCTATAAAAGCATTATTAGGGCTTCCCTGGTGGCGCAGTGGTTGAGAATCTGCCTGCTAATGCAGGAGACACGGGTTCGAGCCCTGGTCTGGGAGGATCCCACATGCCGCGGAGCGGCTGGGCCCGTGAGCCACGGCTGCTGAGCCTGCGCTTCTGGAGCCTGTGCCCCGCGACGGGAGGGGCCGCGATAGTGAAAGGCCCGCGCACCGCGATGAAGAGCGGTCCCCGCACCGCGATGAAGAGTGGCCCCCACTTGCCGCAACTGGAGAAAGCCCTCGCACGAACCGAAGACCCAGCACAGCCAAAAATAAAATAAATAAATAAAAAAAAAAAGACAAGAGCCATTTACCTGCTGGCTTCTGTCCTCTTTAAAAAAAAAAAAAAAAAAAAAAAAGCATTATTAAAAATTCAGTAATTGTTCAGATTTTTATCTCTAAGGGAGAAACTTCACTTTTTAAAAAGTTAGCTGTTTAAAAAAAAAAAGCATCTAAAAAAACTAATAAATTTTAATAGAGAAAAAATTAGAAATACAATCTGTGTTTGGTAAAATAAAATACAAAAATAAATAAATAAATACAATAAAATACAGTAAAATTAGAAATACAATCTGTGTTTGGTAAAATATGTCTAACTATAATAATGTCCTTTGTAGGTATTCAGAACATTAAAACATGTAGGTATTTCCAGTTAATTAAGAATTTCTTGAAATGTTTTAAGTGAAGTACTTTGTATTAAAGATAGGTCAGGGAGGGGACTTCCTTGGTGGCCCAATGATAAAGAATCCGCCTTCCTATGCAGGGGACGTGGGTTCGATCCCTGGTTGGGAAACTAAGATCCCACATGCCACAGGGGAACTAAGCCTGCATGCCACAAACTACAGAGCCCACGCGCTCTGGAGCCCACGCGCCACAACTACAGGGCCCACGTACCCTGGAGCCTGTGTGCCACAACTAGAGAGAGAAAACCCACGCACCACAACTAGAGAGGAGCCCGCATGCCGCAACTAAGACCGGATGCAGCCAAAAATAAATAAATAAAATCTTTTTTAAAAAAAGATAAGTCAGGGAATTCCCTGGAGGTCCAGTGGTTAAGACTCTGCACCTCCAGTGCTGGGGGCCTGGGTTCAATCCCTAGTCTGGGAACTAAAGATCTGGCAAGCTGCGTGGTACGGCCAAAAACAAAAATTTATTTTTAATAAAGGTAAGTCAGACTCCTTTAAAAATAGCACACAGATTTCATGGTAACCAGGAATCTCTCTCCCACACTTATCCTTGTATATAGATAAGAATTAGATTCTTCAGACAAAACCTTTCAGTCAGTATTAGATTAAAATATTCTAAAATTTTTTTATCATTAGCATTTATCTAAATTCATATATACAAAATATTTAAAGTAAATGTCTTAAAATGTGACTTTAATGGATTGGTATTTCTCAAGCAGAGCACCTCAGCCTCTAAGTAATATATGGGAAAATCAGTTTGGTCTCATCATTAGACTCTGATGCCATATATCTCACGTGAGGTTCCTATCACAGAGATCTAGGAAACAACCACCATAACTTCGCTGCAATTGAGAGCCAGATTTACAGTGGATTAAACCAGGTGGAAGATTAGTTCTCTCGTTTGGAGAGGTCCAGAGGCAGTCCAGTGCTGATATAGTGGTTTTGTTCCATACTCCTTAGGGACCTGGGCTCCCTCTGCCCCTGTGATACCGTCATCATAGCTCACAAGAGCTAGAGCTCCAGGTACATCATTTCTTAAAAGACAGTAATATTTTAATGCCCAAGAAGTGAATAAAGGTAGTTGTAAAATTCACAAAGTCTGTTTTTCCCATTTTGTGCAGAATGGTGTAGATTTCATCATATTTGCAGTCTCTGGGAATATAACTTTCAAAGGACAAAGATGAATTTATATTCCTGTTCTGGATGGTCCCTGAATGAATCTTAAGGGCAGAGTTATTTAAAATAACTTTCTTTTTTTTTTTCTTTTTTCTTTTTTTTTAATAAAGAAGGGAGTCATTATTTTTTAAAGTAGTTATTTATTTATGGCTGTGTTGGGTCTTCGTTTCTGTGTGAGGGCTCTCTCTAGTTGTGGCAAGCGGGGGCCACTCCTCATCACGGTGCGCGGGCCTCTTACTATCACGGCCTCTCTTGTTGCGGAGCACAGGTTCCAGACGCGCAGGCTCAGCAATTGTGGCTCACGGGCCCAGCTGCTCCGCGGCACGTGGGATCCCCCCAGACCAGGGCTCAAACCCGTGTCCCCTGCATTGGCAGGCAGATTCTCAACCACTGCGCCACCAGGGAAGCCCTAAAATAACTTTAATTCACCCAACCTGGACTGCTCACAGGTAGTATGCATACACTAGGTGGTTAAAGTAAAGAGTCCTATTTATTAGATAAAAGACAAAGAAGGAAGTGGCATCAAGTCCTGGTCCTTAACCTGTTCTTAACTCTGGTTCCAAGGCAGGATACATTCATGGTTCAGGTATTCTCCTTTGAGATGGATGTAACATTAGTGTCTAAGTCTGTTAGAGGATTGTCTGATTGATCTCTACCAAACTTCTCTTTTTGTGTAACACAAGTGATTAGATCTTATTCCCCAAACAGGAAGAACATGGGAGGCCAACAGAAGTCTAGAAGACTTAAGTCCTTTTAAAACAGTGCTCTCCTACCTCCCATCCTCCATCTTTTCTTCAGAAGTAGGAGTCTCCCTTTCAATAGTCCATTTTCCTCCATTTTAGTCACACCAGAGACAGGGGCCTTACATGGACTTACTTGCTCCTAAGATTTGCTTCGGGAAACGAGTGGAGCTGCTTTTCTAGTGCTGGGAGAAGTTCGGAACCAGACAGTGCAGAGTTCAGGACCTGCAGACCAGTACAGGGTTATTTATGCTGTCTTGCCATAGTAATGCAGTTAATAAGCCTGTTGATACTTGTTCAAATTCCTTTTCTTACAGTTTAACAGCAAACTTCCTAATTTTAAAATTAGGCTCCAAATGTACCCTAATTGCTGAAAAAGGCAGCTCAAGGAATAAGGCTGACTTTCCACCATGTATAGGGTCTCTGCTGGGGTGGAGGAAGGGGAAAAAAAAACCCAAAATGTGTAAGACATGGAGACTACCTTCAGAAAGGTCACATTCTCACATGGGAGATGTTCAATTAAAAATTAGTTACAACAGTATCCTAAGTGCAAAGAAAGATGTAAATCTAAGGTAGAAAGGAGCAATTAGCTTTGTGGGGAGCGAGTTGGCTGTCAAGAAAGGCATGTAGAAGAGTGACATTTGAGCCAGATTTGGATAGAAAATTGGTTGGGAAAGTGAAGATGTAGGTTATTTCTGGCAGGGGAAGCAGCACAGAAGCATTAGAAATGATAGCTCAGAAATACTGTGAGGAAGAAAGCATAATATTTCTTCATATGCTAAGAAGTTTAATTTTGTTTTCCTCTTAAATAAAGCGGCCTTCCAGGTCTTATCTAAGACATGATGATCTTATATTGGAAAATGAAAAAAAAAAAAAAAACCTGGCTGTTACGATTACCTAGAGATTATTAGGGTAGAAATCTGAGTTACTTAAGATTTTTAGGAGTTCCCTGGTGGCGCAGTGGTTAAGAATGCACCAGCCAATGCAGAGGACATGGGTTCGAGCCCAGGTCCCGGAAGATTCCACATGCCGCGGAGCAACTAAGCCCGTGAGCCACAGCTTCTGAGCCTGCGCTCTAGAGCCCGTGAGCCACAACTACTAAGCCTGTGTGCCACAACTACTGAAGGCCGCGTGCCTAGAGCCCGTGCTCCGCAGCAAAAGAAGCCACTAAAAGGAGAAGCCTGCCCACAGCAATAAAAAGTAGCCCCCACTTGCCGCAACTATAGAAAAGCCCATGCACAGCAACAAAGACCCAATGCAGCCAAAAATAAATTTATTTTTAAAACAAGATTTTTATTCTACATAAAATGTTACAATAGCTTAACTGTCAGTAGCTGCCCAATTTTTTTTTTTTCATATTCTTTGAATTTAGAATGACCGTTTTGGAACTGTTGTCAACAATGCATAATAATATATTGGAATGCTCCCTAGCATTATCAGGGGGAAAGAACAAATGAAAGTTTTAATTGACATAAAATACACATAATTGAACAAACAACCCTGCAAAATGAAACATACTATCTGGGAATTTCTGATAAGAACATTGAAATCTGTTTATAAAAATTCTTTTGATGTATTATAGTTTTGAAAAATCAGTTGCTTATAAGGAGAAATATTAATCTTTGTGATGTACTACCATACCTCCTATTCTTAAAGGGGAAAAAAATGACACTTTAACACTATGCATGTGCAAGGGTATTCAATTAATATCTTTTTTATTAAGAAAGCCACTAGTTGGAATCAGGTTTCATTAGACAAGTGATATCCAAACTTTGCTAATCAGAAACTGCCAGGTATAAAAATAGCAGGAATTTTTAAGTCACTTTAATACTGACATTTTTTGACTATCATAGACTTCTAGCAGTAACCATATTAATAATGTTAATTATTATTTTGTTATATAAGCCAAATATATCTTTAATATAACTTAATAGAAAAGGAGTTTTTTGGTTTAATAGAATTAGATTGGCTATTGTTGGCTATTAGTTCCACTGGTTCGCAGGTTTGAGGAAGTATATTAGCTAATGGCAGTGTCTATAAAAACAGCAAAAAATTATCCCACCGTAACAATCATCTGACATTTTATTTTATTTTATTTTATTTTATTTATTTGGCCGTGCTATGTGGCTTGCAAGATCTTAGTTCCCCGACCAGGGACTGAACCCCAGCCACGGCAGTGAAAGCGCAGAATCCTAACCACTGGACCGCCAGGGAACTCCCATAAAAGATCTTTATTTTAAAGAAGAATATATATGTTAGGTCAAGTTATTTGACCAGATTTCATGCAACCAGTAAAATGGCAGAGTAACAGTCTGAATTTGGATTTATCTGAGTCTAGAGCTCAAGCTCTTAACCATACATATTCTGCCTATTCTTCAGTCATGCATGAGAACAATGATTTTATACATGCAAAGAATAAATGAGAAAATGTCTTCACCTACATGAAAGAAAGTTTATATATAAATTTAAGTGGCAGTTATTGGTACCAAACTACCATGTTATGTTCAGCTTTGCACGTTTTTGCCTTAAAAATTTATTTCAATTTTAGTATACCACTAAATGTATTAGCATAATAATATGTAAATATGTACTTTAAAGATCCATTTCTGGGCTTCCCTGGTGGCGCAGTGGTTGAGAATCTGCCTGCCAATGCAGAGAACGCGGGTTCGAGCCCTGGTCTGGGAAGATCCCACATGCCGCGGAGCAACTCGGCCCGTGAGCCACAATTACTGAGCCTGCGCGTCTGGAGCCTGTGCGCGGCAACGAGAGGCCGCGATAGTGAGAGGCCCACGCACCGCGATGAAGAGTGGCCCCCGCTTGCCACAACTAGAGAAAGCCCTCGCACAGAAACGAAGACCCAACACAGCCATACATACATACATACATACATACATACATACATAAAAAGAATGTAAGCAGACAAGAATATCATTAAAAAAAAAAAAAAAGATCCATTTCTGTATTTTCATATAGGAATCGTATATAAGCAGAAAGGAACTTTAGAAATTATCCTGTTATTCATATCATTTTAATTATCATGTTATTCATGTTATTAAAGGAAATCACAACCCAAACAAGTTAAATATCTAATGTGAAGGTATACAGTCAATTGGTGATAGAGATAGGAGACATGCTTCTGGGTAATAAAGACTACAGAGAAATGATCTTGGTTAGGTACAATTTGATAGAAAGTTTAGAAACGTCAAACAATTCTATGTACAGTCATATGCCTGGGACTTATTGATACCCAATAAAGTTCAGTGGTGGTTTCAGGGGGAGGAAATACTTTTTATATGTCTGTAACATTTCACATTAAAAAATAATCACTTCAATAATACTGTCTAATTCTAGCCTTACTTGAATAAACAAAAATGCAGTATGGGAGAGCGAGCACGCTTACCTTGTCACGTTTAAGTAATTACTAGTACAAGCACCTGGGAAGATAGTGTCTCCCGACTCTGACTGCCACTTCCTTGATAAAATCAGATTATGGGGGTTGGGGAGGGGGTGATGAATTGGGAGATTGGGATTGACATGTATACACTAATATGTATAAAATGGATAACTAATAAGAACCTGCTGTATAAAAAATAAAATAAAATAAAATTTTTTAAAAAAATCAGATTACAAAGTAAGTGGAACACCTTGAAGAAATGGAGCTATTTCCATGACAGCAGGCTCCATGACATCAGGTTCAACAGATCCCTAATCCTTAAGAGTAAAACAGTACAAAAGGGTAGAATTATTAATATGCTTTCTAATATAATTTCAGGTTTTATTTAGGATATTAACCAGAGGTTTGCTTGATGGTGCAGAAATAAAAGTAAAGATCATTGCTGTAAGGAAATCAGGACTCCAGGTTGGGATCCCAGATTTGCGGATCTCCACATTCCAAGCCATCTAATGGTCTTCTTTTCTAGTTAGCTTGTGGAAGCCTACAATGGAGGAAAACACTTTATACTAGGATAAATCTGTTAATATGTTGATAGGATATTAAACAGCAGTTCTCTAAATGTTTGTACTTCTTAATGAAATTAAACCCTCCCATATAAAGTGTTTTCATGGTGTTAAATCCTTTCATTTTCTAAAAAAGGTTTTTTTTAAGAAAAACTAAATTTTAACTACTGCAGTTGCCTCATTTGTTAAGGGACTCGTACAATGCCATTTAAATAAATAGTTCCTACCCATCAAACACTGTGAGTGAGAAGACCTGATTCTTGCCCAGGAAGAGTGTCAGTAGCTCTACCTTGTTTGCTGACACCTTTCCTATACTGTGCCCCTACCTGCACACTTTTCTTAGTGACCTATGAAGGAAAGTGATTATGTGTAAATGCTACATTATGTGGCTCAGAGACACTGTATATCTCTCGGTAATTTTCCCCAATTAAGTGAACAAAACCAACAGGTCTAGCCCCGGAGTTACTACCCTGACTTCCTGCTGTGTTCCTTGGAGGCCCTTTCTCTGCTTCAGACTGAGTTAAACTTCATCCTGTTGGAACAAGCACTTCCTAAAATATCCCAAGAAACTTACTATGGTGCATAGTAACAATTGGGAAGTCATCTTGCTTACCGTATTAGAATAATTTGTTTTAGGTAATTAATACTGTATACTTCCGTTGTCAATTAGCTATCTTTTTTCTGTTCATTTATTGATTGAATAAACATTCATTCAGAACCGAGTGTGTATTAGGCACTGTGCTAAGAGATAAGGCTATGGAAATGCGTAAGAGGAAGCATCTAATGGGGGAGACAGGCAGGTAAGCACTTACAATACAGTACAGTTGTTGAATTTGAGAGTAGAGGGACACCAAGCTTGGCATGCGTGAGTCAGGAAAGATCCGAGGAAGTACAGCAATCGTCATATTTGCCAAATACTAATTCTTACCCTTTTAAGGATCTGGACTTTGAGACTGAGGAAAGCTTAGATTCTTTCCTCTAAAAAAAAAAAAAAAAAAAAAAAAAAGCCAAAATTTTGCATATTATTTTATGTATTCACCTTGACACCCCATATATCTCAGGGTAAGCATTCCTGGTCTACAGACTTAATATTTTCAGTCCAAATTAACTCTAGCATAAATAGCCTACCCTTTTCCCTATTCTAAAACTGCTTTTTTCAGGTCATTAAGTTAAATACTTTGTAATAACATTCTAGAATCTCCCCACATCTTTATGTCTTTCATGTTATAGACTTTAGTTACCACCTCAAGCGTCAAAGCTTTTTTCCTTGCTAGCCCGTATGTCACAGTTGTGATTAATTCGTATTTTGTAAAGTTTTAGTTAAGTTGATAATTTTTGTGTCACCTTTAAAAAGAAAGCACTTTGGGGACTTCCCTGGTGGTCCAGTGGGTAAGACTCTGTGCTCCCAGTGCAGGGGGCCCGGGTTCAATCCCTGGTCAGGGAACTAGATCCCATATGCGTGACACAACTAGGAGTTTGCATGCTGCAACTAAGAAGTCCACATGCCGCAACTAAAGATCCTACATGCCGCAACTAAATATGCGGCAACTAAACATGCCACAACAAAGATCCCCAGTGCCGCAACTAAGATGGAAGCAACCTAAGTGTCCATCATCGGATGAATGGATAAAGAAGATGTGGCACATATATACAATGGAATATTACTCAGCCATAAAAAGAAATGAAATTGAGTTATTTGTAGTGAGGTGGATGGACCTAGAGTCTGTCATACAGAGTGAAGTAAGTCAGAAAGAGAAAAACAAATACCGTATGCTAACACATATATATGGAATCTAAGGAAAAAAAAAAAAAGGTCATGAAGAACCTAGGGGTAAAACGAGTATAAAGACACAGACCTACTAGAGAATGGACTTGAGGATATGGGGAGGGGGAAGGGTAAGCTGTGACAAAGTGAGAGAGTGGCATGGACATATAACACTACCAAATGTAAAATAGATAGCTAGTGGGAAGCAGCCGCATAGCACAGGGAGATCAGCACAGGGAGATCAGCTCGGTGGTTTGTGACCACCTAAAGGGGTAGGATAGGGAGGGTGGGAGGGAGGGAGATGCAAGAGGGAAGAGATATGGGAACATATGTATATGTATAACTGATTCACTTTGTTATAAAGCAGAAACTAACACACCATTGTAAAGCAATTATACTCCAATAAAGATGTTAAAAAGTGCTCGCTTCGGCAGCACATATACTAAAATTGGAACGATACAGAGAAGATTAGCATGGCCCCTGCACAAGGATGACACGCAAATTCG
Organism: Balaenoptera acutorostrata; assembly: GCF_949987535.1. Taxonomy (NCBI): domain Eukaryota; kingdom Metazoa; phylum Chordata; class Mammalia; order Artiodactyla; family Balaenopteridae; genus Balaenoptera; species Balaenoptera acutorostrata. Next base: position 61,555,353 of record NC_080071.1, on the reverse strand, counting down.
TGAAGCGTTCCATATTTTTGTGGTCATCCATGTACAATGCTTGGTGTCAGTCTATTTATGTCTTGTAAAAATAAAATACAGTGTGTGTGTGTGAAAAAAAAAAGATGTTAAAAAAAATCCACTCATTATGCTGGTAAAAAAAAAAAAGACCGCGTCACAGCCTAAATAAATAAATAAATAAATAATTTTTTAAAAAAGAAAGCACTTTGGGTTTAAATTATCTTCCACCAATGACATAATTTTACTTTTGCCTTATTTCCAATTTTTTTCTGAGGTTTTTAGGTGCAAATTTTACCTTTGACTCGAAGATTCATTTATGACAAATTATGGTTATGTAAATGTGCACTTGAGGTCAGTTATTAACAGTTATTAACTTAATCCTCTTTAAACCTTTAAAATAAGTTACATACAGCACGCGAACGTTTACCGCGTGCGGCCACTGGTGCTGAGAAGCGCCCGAGAGTTCAGGAATGACCGAGGCTCAGAAGCTTCCGTCCTACAAGGGGTGGCAGCCCAGGGCCCGGCAGGTGCAGTGGGGCTGGGAGGAGGCGGGGGACCCGGGCTCCGGGCTCGGGACTCAGCGGAGGAGCCGAGAATTCCCTCCACTTCCCCACGACTCGGAGGTCTCCCACTCAGTACCTTATACTGATGTTCTGACCGGTTTGGTGTTTGTCATTAAGTGAAGAGGAATTCGGGAAAGGAGGAACAGAGAGGGTCTCGGAGTTTCTTCAAGAAACTCCGCGGGGTTACGCGAGAGCCTGAACGGAGTGAACGCGGACGCCGAAGCCGAGGCGCCGAGGCCGAGGCGCCGAAGGCAGCGCGGCTTTTGCGCTCGCCAAGCCGCGGGGTTTAAATCTCCCGCCTCCCGCAGCCGGAGCCCGACACCTCCACGCTCCGGTGCGGAGGGGCACCGGCTGCGGGTGCGGCTCGGCAGCGGCGCAGGGCTCGCGAGCGGCGGCAGAGGGAACGGGCGCCGGGACCGACCTCCGAGCTGCCGAACGCGACCCGAGGCGGCGGAGGACCGGCGCGTCGCGGCTCCGGCGTCGAGGTGAGTGTCTGCGGCCTCCTCTGGCCCCCCACTCTCCGCGCGGAGGAAGGGCCGCACCCTCCCCGGCGGAGGCTGGGAGGCCAAACCTTTGGTTCCCATGGCGACGCCCCAAGGTGGAGGGGCGGCGGTAGGTCCCCGCCACGCGCGCAAGCGGTCTCTCGGGGCTTCGCTGGCCTTCTCGGTTCTCTTGGGGACCCCGGCCCCTGCGGCCTCCCCTCCCGGACGAGGTCCTGTCCGAGCTCCTCCGGGCTTACCCTGGGCAGATCGGGCCAAGAGTAGTTTTAGGCTTGGCAGCGTCCCGGCGGGCCTAAGGGAGCTTCCACCCACGCTCGCCCCGGGTAGCGAGCGAACGAGCGCAGGGGCCTGAGGCTTGTTTGGGTGATTTCTCTCGAAGGTGCGGATCGCTTCCATTAGAAGCAGATGCTTACGGCCTTTAGGTGCTTTCCTGCTGACCTCCTTTTTATGTTGTGCTTATTTTCATGTTATTATTTTGTAGTGGGAATGTCTTCTTTACAGACTAAATGGCTAGCAATGGGTAAAACAAAACACAAGTAAATGTGCGGTTTAAGACGAAGTGCAGAAGGCGCGAGCTCCCGAGGGGTTCCGCGCACAGATCTCGCTGCCTGAGGCCTTTATCCCAGCGCCACGCACCGGTCCGGCTCGTGGAAACTGGATCATCTGGTCAGATGCCCAAATGCTGTCAGCTGTCAGATACCTGATGCTCTGAGAAAGATGGAGAGTGGAAAAAAATCCATCCTGGCAACTAACCCGCGATGCTGTGGATTTGCCAGTAGAGGGTGTAGGATTAATTTTCATGTAATAGATGATCTTGATGCACAGAGCATGAAAGCAGTCATAAACTCTGGGTCACTGTGAGATAGCTTATCGGGAAGATAACGTTTATCCATCGTTTGGGTTTTTTTCTAAGTATTTATGTGTTGATTTATGTGGTTACGACTCAGGCAACGTACTGTAAGGTGATATTACTTTAATCATCTTCACATCAATATTTATGGAGTAGCCACAGGTGCCCATCCTTTAGTAGGAGTTAATTATACACTTATTGGCCAAATAAACATCCAATGGTATGTATATATTTTTATATGACCAACCTTTTTAGTCGTTTTATATTTATACTCAGTATTCTTTGAAATTTCTGTGTTTACTTAATAGTGCAAAATGATTGTACATCTTGACATTAAAACAGTTATGTGCAAGACATTGTTCTAATTACCAGTAATTAATGGTAGAGTTAGGTGGTTGTTCAGAGATCAGCCAGTCCAAAGTGCAAAAACTGCAAACATAAGACTGGTGGAAAAACTAGGAAGCCATATTTTTATTAGAGATATTTATTATAAAACAATAAAACAAAATTTATACCAATGACTGAACTAGGACAAAATATTAAATATCAGATATTAAACAGTATTGTTTTGTTCTACTGTGCTGTCAAACTTTATTTCATTGTGTGGTACATACTATATTAAAATTTTTTCCCTTTCCTTTATAGCTTACCTTTCTCAGTACTCACTGTGCCTCCTGTAAATTTTTATTCTTTAACAACAACAGATGGGGTGTGTGAAGGACTTTTCAGTATGTCTGTGACTGGAAAGATTTCCTCATGTGAACTGGCTTTTGTTATTTAATAACATCCTTATTCCCCTTTTCCCTTGTTTGTTTTTCATTCATCTGTTAGGTTTTTTTCCTTTTTTCTGAAGTCAGACTTTTCAAACTTCTGCTTGCATCCAATATTCACCTTCTATGTAATTATTATTATTATTATTATTATTATTATTATTATTTTCCTATTGTAGACTCATTTGCAAATAACACTTTAGGTTTTAAAAGAATTTTTTTGTGTGGATTTAGTTTAGATTAAAAAAAAAAACCAAAGCCCAAAAACTAAATTACCACAATAAGTACAGTTACAACAGCCAACATTAACAGCTGTTCACATTGTGTCGTATTTCTTTCAAATATTTTTTAAATAAAGAAATAAAACATTTCCAATAAAGCTAAAGTTGTTTTTGTATCATACCCATTCTCTTCCTGCCTGCTATATATTGCTCATTTATATTATTCTTTTTTTCTTAATCTTGCTAGAAGCATGTAAATTTTAATAATTTTTTCAAATGAACCAACTGATTTTCTCTATTTGCTTGTCTTCTATTTCACTGATTTCTACTCTTATTTTTATTATTTTGTTTCTTCTACTTTGGGTTTACTGTGCTCTTCTTTTTCTTCTTAAAGTGGAAGTATAAATAATTGATTTTGTACCTTTTTTACTTTCATATATTGATAGGTATTTAAAGCTATTAGTTTTCTTCTAAGCGTGCTTTAGCTGCATCCCACAAACTTGGGTGTTTTCATTATCATTTAGTTTAAAATATTTTAAAATTTCTCTGTCACCTGTTATTTATTTAGATGTGTTAACTTTACTTCCAAATACTTGGGAATTTTTTTTTTTAGATAGATCACTGCTATTGATTTCTAAATTAGTGTTGTTGGCGTCAGGACGTACTCTGTGCTATTTCAAAACCTTTAAACTTATTGAGTTTTTTTGTTTGTTTGTTTTCTGCCTATCCTAAGGTCTGTCTTGGTGAATGTTCCCATTACCCTTGGGGAAAAAATTTGTATTTGGCTGGTGGTGGTGGTGGAGTGGTCTATAAATGTCAGTTAAGTCAAGTTGGTTGAGAGTGTTGTTCAAATCTTTTAAATCTCCACATGTTTTATGTCTCCTTATTCAGTCAGTTACTCTGGGGGGAGTGTTAAGTCTCTAATTATGATTGTAGATTTGTCTGTTTCTCCCTTTAGTTCTGTCAATTTTTTTTCTCATATTCCGTGGCTCTGTTATTAATCACATACATATTTAAGATTGCTGTCTTTTTGATAAATTGACCCTTTTATTATTATGAAATGGTCATCTTACCTCTGAAAATACTTTTTACCTGGAAGCCTGTTTTGTCTGACATTGATATAAGCTTAATGTTTGTCTCATATCTTTTTTATCCTTTTCCTTTTAACTCATCTGTATTTACGTTTAATGTGTGTTTCTTATAAACTACATATAGTTGGGTTGTACTACTTGTTACCTAGTCTTACAGTCTGCCTTTTAACACTGTTTATATCATCCACTTATGTTTTTGTAATTGTTTTCTGTGTTTGGATTAAGCACAAAATATTGGTGTTCTTTTTCTGTTTTCCTACTTACTCTTTGGTCCTCTTTCCTGCCTTCTTTCTAGTAAATTGAGTTTTTAAAAATATATTCTACTTCTCCTCTCTTGACTTTTTAGTTTTGCCTCTTTGTGTTATTTTTTTTTATTGATTGTGCTAGAGATCACAATATGCATCCTGAATTTATAAAGCCTATTCTCAAATATATTCTAGTACTTCATGAACAATGTAAGAGTATTACAACTTAGACTTCCATTTATCATCCTTCTATCTTTTCTTCTGTTATATATTTTACTTCTACATATGCTTTATATTTTTTATTTTTAAATCATCTTTTAGTGAAATTTAAAGATGCACATGTATATTTTTGAAACTTTCTTTGTGTTTATCAGTATATATTTACCCTTTTTGATTTCTCTCTGCTTCCTGTAGAACTGAGTTTCTATATATTATCATTTTCCTTCACCCTAAAGAGTATTTAGGATTTTTAGTAGTGTAGGTCTGCGTGGGATAAGTCTTTCAGTTTTTATCTGTCTGAAATTTTATTTTCCTTTCTTTTTTGAAGGGTATTTTTATTGGGTATAGAATTCTTGGCCAACTTTTTTCAGTACTTAAAGATGTAGTTCACTTGTCTTTTGTCCTCTTTTTTTTTTTTTTTTTTTGTCAAGCAGTTTCCTTCTCTTCCTACTGTTCTGCCAAAGATGAAAGGAGTCATGAGTCCTAGGCAGGACTGTTCACTTTCTGGATTTTAGTTCATTAGCTTTTTTTTATTTTGCATTCTCAGCTCTCTGATTGGCTTTAAAAAATCACATAATTTTGTAGGTTATCTATCAATAGTTTATTCTCATTGTTAGGATGGGAGTTCTGTTAACTTTCTGTAGTGGAAATGGAATACCAGTACAATACTGATTTAATTAATATTACTTAAAAATCCCTTTATTACTCTTATTTTCCAGATTTTTTCTGGTTATTCTTATATTTTGTTTGCCCAGTGAACTTTAGACTTACTTTGTCATTTTAAAAATAATTGCAATTTTTTTTGAAACTTTTTTTAAAATTTATTTTATTTAATTTATTTTTGGCTGCATTGGGTCTTCATTGCTGTGCGCGGGCTTTCTCTAGTTCAGTGAGCGAGAGCTACTCTTCCTTGCGGTGCGCGGGCTTCTCATTGCTGTGGCTTCTCTTGTTGCGGAGCACAGGCTCTAGGCACGCGGGCATCAGTTGTTGTGGCTCACGAGCCCTAGAGCACAGGCTCAGTAGTTGTGGTGCACGGGCTTAGTTGCTCCACGGCAAGGGGGGTCTTCTGGGACCAGGGCTCGAACCCGTGTCCCCCGCATTGGCAGGCGGATTCTTAACCACTGTGCCCCCAGGGAAGCCCAATAATTGCAAATTTTAATAATGATTGAGATTACATTGCATGCATAGATTAATTTAGAAACAAATGACTTCTTTACTTTATTGAGTCTTCCTATCCAAAAACATGGTGTTTCTCTTCTTTTTAAAGTCAACTTTTTATTTTAGTAGTGCTTTTAGTTTTCTTCATATAAGTTATTTGGTATTGAAATTATTCCTAGGAATTTTAATAGGGACGAATTTTTTTCTTGCGTTATATTTTCTAACTATTTTTTGGAAATCAGTAGGAAAACTGCTCAGTTTTATATACTAATTTTATAACCAGCTACCTTCTTAAAAGATCTTATTGCTTCTAATAATTTCTCAATGCATTGCCTTAAGTGTTCCAGGTATACTGTCACATCATGTGTAAAATTATACTAATCCCCCATTTTTTTTTTAGTCTCATTCTATTGTTTAGCACTTCTAGAACAATGCTAAGTAATAGAAAAATGGTGGCCTTCCTTGGTATTGTTCCTCGCTTTAATGGGAATGCTCTTGGTGTTTTTTTTTTTGTTTTTTTTTTTTAGAGTTAAGCCTTTTTTTTTTATTTTATTTTATTTTATTTATTTATTTATGACTGTGTTGGGTCTCTTAGTTTTCGTGTGAGGGCTTTCTCTAGTTGCGGCAAGTGGGGGCCACTCTTCATCGCGGTGCGGGGGCCGCTCTTCATCGCGGTGCGCGGGCCTTTTCACTATCGCGGCCCCTCCCGTTGCGGGGCACAGGCTCCAGACGCGCAGGCTCAGCAGTTGTGGCTCACGGGCCCAGTTGCTCCGTGGCATGTGGGATCCTCCCAGACCAGGGCTCGAACCCGTGTCCCCTGCACTGGCAGGCAGACTCTCAGCCACTGCGCCACCAGGGAAGCCCCCTCTTGGTGTTTTATCATTAAGTACTATAGTGCATTTGAGTGTGAGTGTGTGTATGTGTGTATGCCCCCTATTAAAGTAGAAGCCCTATATTCCTGTTTTATGAAAAATTTCTTCTTAAAATATCAAGAAGGGATGTTAAATTTTATTAAATGCCTTTTTATCATGAAAGATGAAAAATTATCATACTTAAATTGCTTCTTACTAACATTTTAACAGTATGTTCTGGAATTTTTGTCACAGATTATTTTTATCAAATTTTTCTTATCTTTACATTATGTATTTAAACAGTCATAACAATTAATTTCTGTTTGTTTGTTATAATCACATTTAGATTTAACAGAATTAAATGCTCATTGCTATACCGTTTCACCATTTCTCCATTTTATAAATTCTTGATTTTTAAATATATTTTACTTGTATGGATTGTGGCTTCAAATAATTTTTGTTTTGTTGTTTTATTTTAAGAGGGGTTCATGAGTGCTATATTTCTGATTCTTGTATATCTAAAAAACCCTTGTCTAGATACTCAGCCTTACTCAAATACCATATTTTATTGATTCTAAGATGCACCTGTTCATATTTTCACATCTCTGAAATCATTTCTGTAATCTGAACTTTTTACCAATATGTATCTGACAATTGATGATATGAAAGCACAGTTTACTTTGTAGCCCTTTTTCTTATATAGAGGTACATAAAATAATGGTTCACTTTTCAAATGATGGTGTCTTCAATTGATGAAATATGATAATTACAAATTATTCCTTTACCTAAAAATAATTTTTTATCTCTAAGGCTGGAAAAGACCAGAAAATTGGTGAGTTGTAGTGAACAAGCACTTTCCTACATTACTGGTACTGGGCATAAAAACTGGTACAATCTCTATGGAGGACAGTTTAGCAAAATGAAAACAATTTAAAATGCATAAACCCTTTGATTCAGCCCTTATACTTCCAGGAATTTATTTTATAGGTATACTTGCATGTATTTTAAATAATATATATATTTACTAATTTTAGCATGGTTTGAAATAATAAAATTCTGGAAGCAATCTAAATATCCATCAATAATAGACCATCAAGTAGATTATTGTACATCCATACACATGGAATGTTATATATCCATTAAAATTGTATTTCAGCTACATAGAAAATTCCATGTTAGATTCTTTTTCCCTAAGTACTCTACAGTCTCACTTTTATCCATTCTCTAATGTGGCTGAGGAGATGCCTGAGGCCAGGATAAACTATTTAATTTGTAGGTGGCCCTCTTTTTTTCTGTCTAGATGCTAGTAGCATTCTTTCTTTACCCTTGAAATTCAGCAGCATTCCACAGCATGTCTTATTCTTGATCATTCTCTATTAATTTTTCTTGGAACACGGTGAACCCTTTCAATTTTCAGCTTTATATTCTTGAATATTTTGGCTGTTCCATATGTCTGTCTTTCTCTAAGAATATTTCTTACATTAAGTCTCAATTGTTTATCTTCCGAATCTATACATCATTTTGTTCTGTCTAACCACTTTGTTTGAATCTAACCACCTTTATCTTGTAATCTTCATTCTGAATGATTTTCCCAGGCTTGTCATCAATATTATTCACTTAGTTTTCTGAAGTATCTATTCTACTTGGAATTGTTTCTAATGCAGTTTCAAGTTCTGTGGTATTTTTTTCCTCTTCTTTTTCTTTATATCTTTTGCTTCCTTCAGCTCTTTTTAAAAAATCTCTTTTATGGAATATTATTCCATTTATCTGCAGGCAGAGCAGTTTTTCTTTAAACCTGTTTTATGAAGCAGTTTTTCAAATTTATATATATTTTTCTCTTCTCACGTTATGGTCCCTCCTTTTCTTATAATGCTACTTTTTCATGTTATTTATTTTTCATGTTATTTATTGTTGAAAGGGGCAGTTCTATTTTGGCCTACTTTTTGCCCAAGAGTAGTATAAGTAGTTTTATATAACCCTGAGGCTGAATAGGTGACTGGGTACATTATCGTGATCTCTTCTTTAACTGGCTTCTTGGTGACAGTTTTCATATGCTCTCTTGAAGCAGTTTCCCACAGGATATGTTAATCACTGGTTCCAGAGGCACGTCAATGCTGATATAGCTCTGATTTTTCTAGGGTACTTTTGTCTGCTATACAAGGTTGACTGCCAGCTTGTTGTTTCTGTTTCTCTACAGCCATGCCTTGCCTCTTGTCAGGGAAAATAAAAATATCCTGGCCATTGTAGGTTTTACGGAGACCAACACATAATACCGCTCACCCTTTTGTTCCCTCTTGAGATAGAAACCAATTCAGATGTAGTCAAAGACCTAGGCAGATGGAGGTAAAATATCAGCTTTATTATTGAGAGAACCATTAGAGGATGTGTATCATGTCAGTGGTCTTTTAATATTTCTGTCCCCTAGTCCAGACCTGGAAGAGCCCACTCAAGGGAAAGTTTGGGTCTTCATAATAGACACACTTACCTAAGACTTTTGCCTCTCACTGATTAGGTCACAAGTGATGAGTAAAAGGTTCAAAAAGGACTGAATTCACTAATTTTATGATTTGATAAATTAGCTCTACCCAGTCAAGAAATGTGGACCAATGGTTAATTCACCCGTCAGGCTTCTCGCTGTAGGGGAGAAAGGGCAAGAGGCTGGGAATATTTATAGAAAATTTCTCCTCATAGAAACCAGAAGAGCTTAAAACGAAGCATTCCCCACCTTAAACATAATGATTTATTCTTCAGTAGTCTTCTTTGCTAGCCTGTGATAATATAGGGAGATAGGCACCAAGTAAACTGTCTACCTCTTCCTTAAATCTGGCTGCTATGCCTTTAAGAATTCATGTTTTCAAGTTAGTGATTAATTATTGGAATTGCTCTTCAGGACCTAATCTATTTGCCAAAACCGAATCTGCTTCAGACTAGAGGAGATGCATGTCAAATTTGGTCATCCTCTTTGAATCTGATGCAAACTTCATTGTATCTGACATTTACTTATTGGCATCAGTGCTATGAGATGTGGCAATTTTTTCCCCATGGGGAACCTGATTTAATGAATAGAGGTTTTTATTTATTTATTTATTTATTTATTATTGAGATATAGTTGATGTAGAATATTATGTAAGTTAGAGGTGTACAACAATTTTTAAAGGTTATACTCCACTTACAGTTATTATAAAACATTGGCTGTATTTCCTGTGTTGTACAATATATCCTTGTAGCTTATTTATTTTATAAATAAATATTATTTTATTTTATAAATAAATACCTCTTAATCTCCTACCCCTATTTTTCCCCTTTCCCCTTCCCTCTCTCCACTGGTAACCACTAGTTTGTTCTCTATATCTGAGTCTGTTTCCTTTTTGTTATATTCACTAGTTTCTTTTATTTTAGATTCTACTTATAAGTGATATCATATAGTATTTGTCTTTCTCTGTCTGACTTATTTCACTTAGCATAATAACCTCCAAGTCCATCCATGTTGTTGCAAATGACAAATTTCATTCTTTCTTATGGCTGAGTAGTATGTATGTACACCACATTTTCTTTATCCATTCATCTGTTGATAGACACTTAGGTTGCTTCCATATCTTGGCAATTGTAAACAATGATGCTATGAATGTTGGGGGGTACATGTCTCTTTTCAGATTAGTGTTTTTCTTTTTTTCTGATATATACCCAGGAGTGAAATTGCTGGTTCATATAGTAGTTCTATTTTTAGTTTTTTAAGAAACGTCCAAACTGTTTCTTAAAACAGAGGGAGAGAGACAGAGGGAGATTAGATACATACACAGAGGAGAAGGTGATGTGAAGACAGAGACAGAGATTGGAGTTATGTTGCTATTAGGCAAGGACTGCCAGCAGCCATTAGAAGGTACAAGAGGGAAGAACGTATTCTTCCCTAGAGTCTCTCAGAAAGTACAGCCCTGCTAATACCTTGATTTCAGGCTTCTGGCCTCCAGAACTGTGAGATAATAAATTTCTATCGTTTTAAGCCACCAAGTTTGTGGTAATTTGTTACAGCAGCCATAGGAAATTAGTATATTGATCATACCACTACATTCTTTTATATTTTCTTATCACTTTGTGGACTTCTTTTCATTTGTTCCACTGCTCTATGGTTCTGGTGCCAGTACCATTCTGTTTTAATTAGTAAGATTCACATTCAGGCTTATTTTTTCAAGATAATTGTCATTTTGTTAAAGTTGTACATGTCCATGACCTTTAAAAGTCAAATATTAAAGGATTATAATGTTTAAAAGCAGTTCTTCCAATCCTGCTCCAGTTCCAATCTCCAGTGTCATGTACCTTCAACCCTTTTTTTTCTCTGGTATTTTCTAAATCACATGTTTATATGCTACGTTTTGATTTATTAATTTAAAGCATTATCTACTAGGACTTAGGTCTCCTTCACCACCACAATCTAACCCTATATTACAGTTTTTATTAAATCAAGTAAGTGTTTATGTTACTGTGAACTAACAAGTATTTTTAAAACTTAGTCAAAAAAATATTACTGAGACTGATGTCAAAGAGCATACTGCCTATATTTTCTTCTGAAGTTTTATGGTTTCAGGTCTTATATTTAACTCTTTAAATTTATTTTTGTGTATCATTGAGAAAGTAGTCCAGTTTGATTCTTTTGCACATAACTCTCCAGTTTTCCTAGCACTATTTATTGATGAGGCTCTCTTTTCACCAATGTATATTCTTGCCTCCTTTGTCAGATTAATTGCCCATGTAAGTGTGGGTTCATTTCTGGGCTCTGTGTTCTGTTCCGTTGATCTGTGTGTCTGTTTTAGTGCCAGTACGATACTGCTTTGATGACTGTAGCTTTGTAGTATAGTTTGAAATTAAGGCTCATGATACCTCCAACTTTGTTCTTCTTTCTCAAGATTGCTTTGGCTATTCAGGGTCTTTTGCATTTACACACAAATTTTAGAATTATTCTAGTTCTGTGAAAAATGCCATTGGTATTTTGTTAAGATTGCATTGAATCTGTAGATTTCCTTGAGTAGTATGGTCTTTTTAATGATATTAATTCTTCTAATCCATGAGCATGGTTTATCTTTCCATCTGTTTGGGAAGTCTTTGGTTATTTTCATCATCATCTTACAGTTTTCTGAGTACCAGATTTTTACCTCCTTAGTCAGATTCATTTCTATGTATTTTATTCTTTTTGATGTGATTGTAAATGGGATCATTTTCTTTCTTTTTTTTTTGGCTGCATTGGGTCTTAGTTGCAGCAGACAGGATCTTCATTGAAGTGTGTGGGATCTTTTGTTGCAGTGCACAGGCTTCTCTCTAGTTGTGGCATGCGGGTTTTTTTCTCTCACTAATTGTGGTACACAGGCTCCAGGGCGCATGGGCTCTGTAGTTGTGGCGCGTGGGCTCCAGAGTGCATGGGCTCTGTAGTTTGAGGCACACAGGCTCTCTCATTGAGGCGTGCTAGCTCAGTACTTTTGGTGCGTGGGCTTAGTTGCCCCACGGCATGTGGGATCTTAGTTCCCCGACCAGGGATCGAACCCACATCCCCTGCATTGGAAGGTGGATTCTTTACCACTGGACCACCAGGGAAGTCCCTAAATGGGATCATTTTCTTAATTTCTCTTTCAGATAGTTCTTTGTTAGTGTATAGAAATGCAACAGATTTCTGCATATTAATTTTGTATCCTGCAACTTTACCAAATTCATTAATGAGTTCTAATAGTTTTGTCATGGTATATTTAGGATTTTCTATATATCGTATCATGTTACCTGTAAACCGTGACAGCTTTTCTTCTTCTTTCCCAGGAGTGATTTGGATTCCTTTTATTTATCTTTCTTCTCTGATTACTGTGGCCAGGACTTCCAATACTATGTTGGATAAAAGTGACAAGAGTGGGCATCCTTGTCCTGTTCCTGATCTTAGAGAAAATGCTTTCAGCTTTATAGGCACATGAAAAGATGTTCAACATCACTAATCATAGGGGAAATGCAAATCAAAGCCACAATGAGATATCACCTCAAAATAACAAGTGTTGGTGAGGATGTGGAGAAAAGGGAACCCTTGTACACTGTTGGTGGGAATGTAAATTGGTGCAGCCACTATGGAAAACAGTATTAGGGACTTAGGTAATTCCTCAAAAAAAATTAAAAATAGAATTACCATATGATCCAGCAGTTCCATTCCTGGGTATTTATCTGAAGAAAACGAAAACACTAATTCAAAAATATATATGCACCCCTATGTTCATTGCAGCATTATTTACAATAGCCATGATCAGGAAGCAGCCTTAGTGCCCTTCAGCAGATGAATGGATAAACAAGATGGTATACACACACACACACACACACACACACACACACACACACACACACACTGGAATATTACTCAGCCATAAAAAAGAATGAAATCTTGCCATTTGCAAACATAACAAAACAGAAACAGAGTCATAGATACAGATAAGAAGTAGGTGATTGCAAGAGGGGAGGGGTTTGGCCGGAGGAGAGATGAAGGAGGTGAGGGAGATTAAGAGGTACAAATTTCCAGTTGCAAAATAAATGTCACAGGTATGAAATGTACAGTGTGGGGAATATAGTCAATAATTATGTAATGTCTTTGTATGGTGACAGACGGTAACTAGATTTATCATGGTAATCATTTTGAAATGTATAGAAATATCAAATCACAATGTGTGTAACATAGTGTTGTAGGTCAATTATACTTCAAAAGGAAACAAACTCATAGAAAAAGAGATCAGGTTTGTGGTTGCCAGAGGTGGAGAGTGGGGAGAGAGAAGTTGAATGAAGGCAGTCAAAAGGTACAAACTTCCAGTTATAAGATTAATAAGTACTAGTAATGTAGTGTACAACATGATAAATAAAATGAACACTGCTGTATGCTGTCTATGAAAGTTGTTAAAAGAGTAAATCCTAAAGAGTTCTCATCACCAGGAAAAAAGTCTTTTTCTGTTTCTTTAATTTGTCTCTATATGAGATGATGGATGTTCGCTAAACTTGTGGTAGTTATTTCACGTATATGTAAGTAAAATCATGCTGTACACCTTAAACTTATTCAGTGCTGTGTGTCACATATATATGTCACATATATATTTATATATATATAAAACTGGAAGAAAAAAACCAACTTAGTTGGTTTAGTGCCCTATAACCATTCCTCCTGTTTTGAATATCATTTCCCTTCATTTTTATTAGAATTAATACTGGCTTTTTTTTTAACCTAATTTTCTGAATAACCATTGATTTTTTTCCCCAATTGCTCTAACATTTCTGCTATATGGCTATGAGTAATATGCTCAAACATATCAGTTATGTTTCCTAGTGATCTGCTTTCTAGAGTCATTAATCTTCCTGCTTGAATTTGAGCTGCTTGTTCTGTGTAGCTGTCATCTTATGCCTTCCCTTCATTGCTTTTCCAGATTTTATTTAGTTCTTCTCATCATGCATTGCTGCTTTTGAGAAATCTGCTCTTATTCTGACTCCCAGTGCTTTGTATGTGATCTAATTTTTATCTCTTAGAACTTCCAGGATCTTTTTATCCCTGCTTTTCTGAAAGTTTACAATGATGCGCTTTGGAGCAAATCTCTTTTTGTATGGAGATTTGTGTCCTTCAGTTACAGGAAATTTTCTTCAATTATTTCTTCCCTTAGTCAATCTTTACAATACTCTTTAGACAAATATTAGACTTAAGGACTGTCTTTAATTTTCTTAACTTTTTTTTTCTAATGTATTTATTTATTTTTGGCTGCGTTGGGTCTTCGTTGCTGCGCAGGGGCTTTCTCTAGTTGTGGCGAGCAGGGGCTACTCTTCGTCGTGGTGCGCGGGCTTCTCATTTCAGTGGCTTTTCTTGTTGCGGAGCACAGGCTCTAGGCACGCGGGCTTCAGTAGTTGTGGTGCGTGGGCTTCAGTGGTTGTGGCTCGCGGGCTTTAGAGCACAGGCTCAGTGGTTGTGGCGCACAGGCTTAGTTGCTCTGCGGCATGTGGGATCTTCCTGGACCAGGGATCAAACCCATGTCCCCTGCATTGGCAGACAGATTCTTAACCACTGCCCCACCAGGGAAGTCCCTAATTTTCTTAACTTTTTTATTGTTCTACTTTCTGAGATCTTTCTTAGATTTTCCAACCCTTTTATTAATGTTTTAAAATTTTAAACTATTCTATTTTTTCCCCAATAATTCTTTTTTATTCCTTTATTATTCCTTTCTAAGTGATAGTCTGTTCATGGAAGCAGTAGCTTTACTTATTTCTCTGATAAGATAATATTTTATAAGACAATATTTGAGGGATAGAGAGTTATTTTTTGTTTTGTCCCCCCCCCCCCCCCCGCCCCTGCACCAAGCCCCGCATTGTCTTTGTTTCCTTTCAGATAGTCTCTTTTTTTGTTGTTGTTGGTTTAGGTCAGAGGTCTTTCTTGACAGAGAGTTTCCTCAGATATCTGGCTATCTTTGGCTCTCTATATTTAAGATTATAACAAAGCTAATTGGAAGCTTAGTATGTGGGAGTGAGCTTGTCAGCTGGTGAGTTTCTCCCTAGGGTGAAAAGGCAAAGATCTATCCTTTTAGAATGTCCAAATGAAGTACTCCTTTTCTCTGGAGCTTTTAATTTTTTTCAGAGAAAAGAATGTTCCAGTCTTCTCTGAGGAGTGGAGAGGTGTGGGTGTGTGTGCTTTGCTACTGGTGAGCAAGGAAGGGGAAAAGAGCTTGAAATTCAGTGATTCAGCATGTAAACTTTCACTTAATCATTTTGTTTTCAGGCCAAGCCCTCTTCTGTTAGCTTGCCAAAGACCAGAGCTTTCCATGTTTAATTTCTTCAACTTCCATTGAGTGACATAGATTAAGCAGGCGGGGAGGTGCCTCAGGGTCCAGCCTGCTGTATACAGGCTTCAGTGAATCCTCCTTCCACTTCTAAATGGTGAGTCTTTCAGATACTCTGCAGGGTAATTGACTCATTCCTCATTAGCATTCCTCTGTTAGTTGCTTAGGATACTACTTTCTCTGCCTTCTTCCAAAAATTTATTGAAATCTCTCGTATGCTCTAGTCACTATGCTTATTTTCTCTATGCTTATGAGTTAATAACTTTTTTGTTTTACGCCTTTACTGTTATTTTAGTGGGTTTGGGAAGGGAACACAGATAAGTGCATGCATGTAGTCAGTCTGCATTTTTGACAGGGCACCCTTGTAATACATTTTAATACCTGAAAGGGCAAGTTCTTTCAAGTTTTTCTCAGTGTTGAGTTTTAAAATTATGTCAGTCAAATTAAAAAAGTTTAGGGTTTTAAAATTTTACATCCTATGCATTCTTGTTTATTGAGAGGCTGTATGTAATATACTTATATACAACTTTATATTTTTAAAAGAAATTTTGTATGTGTTATCCCATTTGAGCTTCATATTATGAGAGGCTCTGCACTTGGGAACATTGAGCATAGCAGAGGATTGGGAGAGGTGTTGGCCTGAAATTTGCAATAAAGTTGGAAATATAATGCTCAAGTTTTATAAGCAGTTAGCTTTAATATCATTAAAAAATTTTTTTTATTTTTTTAAATTAATTAATTTATTTTTGGCTGCATTGGGTCTTCATTGCTGTGCGCAGGCTTTCTCTAGTTGCAGCGAGTGGGGGCTACTCTTCGTTGAGGTGCGAGGGGTCTCGTTCTCTTGTTGTGGAGCACGGGCTCTTGGTGCACGGGCTTCAGTAGTTGCAGCATGCGGGCTCAGTAGTTGTGGCGCACGGGCTTAGTTGCACTGAGGCATGTGGGATCTTCCCGGACCAGGGCTCGAACCCGTGTCCCCTGCATTGGCAGGCGGATTCTTAACCACTGCGCCACCAAGGAAGTCCTAATATCGTTTTAACAGAAGAACTTAGTGTGATACTTTAAACTATCAAAAACTTTTGAAATATAGTTTTTCAGCCATTCTTTCAAAAAGATAAAATATTTTCTTCTCTAGTTGACTTCCTCTTCTCTAATATATTGTTTATATTTTGAATGGTGTTATTGATTTTCATCAACATTTTTCAAGTCTTATTTTCTTTTTTTTTTTAACATCTTTATTGGAGTATAATTGCTTTACAATGGTGTGTTAGTTTCTGCTTGATTTATTTATTTAAGTATAGTCCCTTTACAATATTGTGTTAACTTCAGATTAGTTTCAGCATAGTGATTCGGTATTTTTGTAGCTTATATTCCATTATAGGTTATTACAAGATTAATAGGTTTAATTCCTTGTGCTATACAGTAAATCCTTGTTGCTTATCTATTTTCTATATAGTAGTTTGTATCCATGAATCCCATACCCCTAATTTGTCCCTCTCCCCCTTCCCTCTCCCCTTTGGTAACGAGAAGTTTGTTTTCTATGTTTGTAAGTCTATTTCTGTTTTTTTTTTTTTTTTTTTTTTAAATGTAAAGTCTGCAGGGCGTATATAGGTGTTCAACTTTTTTCCAGATTTTATGTTTTTGGTGTTTTGTAAAAAATTTTTATTTATTATTTATTTATTATGTTTATTTTTGGCTGTGTTGGGTCTTCGTTTTTGTGTGAGGGCTTTCTCCAGTTGCGGCGAGTGGGGGCCACTCTTCATCGCGGTGCGCGGGCCTGTCACTATCGCGGCCTCTCTTGTTGCGGAGCAGAGGCTCCAGACGCTCAGGCTCAGCAGTTGTGGCTCACGGGCCCAGTTGCTCCGCGGCACGCGGGATCTTCCCAGACCAGGGCTCGAACCCGTGTCCCCTGCATTGGCAGGCAGATTCTCAACCACTGCGCCACCAGGGAAGCCCTCTATTTCTGTTTTGTATATACTATCATTTGTATTTTTTTTTAGATTCCACATATAAATGATATTGTATAGTATTTGTCTTTGTCTGACTTATTTCATTAAGCATAATATTCTCTAGGTCTATCCACGTTGTTGCAAATGGCAATAAATGGCAGTATTTCATTTTTCTTTATGGCTGAGTAATATTCCATTGTGTATATGTGTGTGTGTGTATCACATCTTCTTAACTCAGTCATCTGTTGATGAGCACTTGGGTTGCATCCATGTCTTGGCTATTGTAAATAGTGCTGCTGTGAACATTGGGGTGCATGTATCTTTTTGAATTAGTGTTTTTGCTTTTTCTGGACATATACCCAAGAGTGGAATTGCTGGATCATATGGTAGTTCAGTTTTTAGCTTTCTAAGGAACCTCCATACTGTTTTCTGTAATGACTGCACTGATTTGCATTCCCACCAAAAGTGTACGAGGGTTCCCTATTCTCCACATCCTCTCCAAAATTTATTTGTAGTTTTTTGATGGTAACCATTCTGACTGGTGTGAGGTGACACATCATTGTGGTTTTGATTTCCATTTCTATAATAATTAGCAATGTTGAGCATCTTTTCATGTGCCTGTTACCTATCTGTATGTCTTCTTTGGAAAAATGTCTATTCAGGTATTCTGCCCATTTTTTGATTGGATTGTTTAGTTTTTTTGATATTGAGTTGTATGAGCCGTTTGTATATTTTGGATGTTAACCCCTTGTTGGTCGCATCATTTGCAAATATTTTCTCTCATTCCACAGGTGGTCTTTTTGTTTTGTTGATGGTTTCCTTTGCTGTGCAAAAGCTTTTAATTATCTAATAATCTATTTTTTTTAATTAAAAAATTTTTTTTAACATCTTTGTTGGAGTATAAGTGCTTTACAATCATGTGTTAGTTGCTGCTGTATAACAAAGTGAATCAGCTATATGTATACATATATCCCCTTATCTCCTCCCTCTTGTGTCTCCCTCCCACCCTCCCTATCCCACCCCTCTAGGTGGTCACAAAGCACCGAGCTGATCTCCCTGTGCTATGTGGCTGCTTCCCATTAGCTATCAATTTTACATTTGGTAGTGTATATATGTCCATGCCACTCTCCCACTTCATCCCAGCTTACCCTTCCCCCTCTGCGTGTCCTCAAGTCCATTCTCTACGTCTGCATCTTTATTCCTGTCCTGCCCCGAGGTTCTTCAGAAACTTTTTTTTTTTTTTAAGATTCCACATATATGTGTTAGCATACGGTATTTGTTTTTCTCTTTCTGACTTACTTCACTCTGTATGACAGACTCTAGGTCCATCCACCTCACTACAAATAACTCAATTTAATAATCTATTTTAAATGTTACTCATATGTCCTTTATGAAATGATATGACTAAAGTGGTATACGTAAATTAATTATATCTCTAGAGTAAATTCATAATATGTCAGTCTAAAAAGTAAATAACAATCCTGAAGCATATCATTTTTTGAAAAAAATAACATCTAATTTGTTTTTTTATGTAACCTCTTCTTTATAGACTAAAATTATGCAGATTAATAAAAGTATATACTACTTATAAAAAATAAATTTTATTGTAACTAGAAATTCAAACACAGTTTGCAGTATCGACTTTCTGTTTTGTTAATGACCTTTTTCTGTTTTCATTCTTATAAGCAACATTCTTTTTTATGTACCTAACTAGTTCTTGGAAACCTTTAGGTTTTTGGAAGCAGGTTACCTGAAAATTAGGAAACTAATATTGTATGTTTCAGTTAACTCACTATGAGACAGTGGATAACTTTAATCATAGTTTCCTCACCTTCAAAATGCAAAAGAACACTGCTTTTGGAGTCAAAGTCTTGGATGTGTGCTAAGTATCAATATGTTCTTAATGTATGTGTATCCTTGAGAAAGTTCTCTTAATTTCACAATGCCTCAGTGATCTCCTTTACAAAACTGGAATAATAAAATCTGCCATTTCTAGTTGTCAGGGTTGTCATGAAGATTGAAGGAGATAAAATGTATGAAAATGTTTTTAAAATTGTCAACAGTTCTACAAGTACAATGATTACTATTTTAGTCAGTAGTAATACCAAGATTATCGGGAACTTTTAAATATCTTAAGCCCCCTCTAAGACTTTATCTTTTACATAATTTTGAAGTATTTTTGAAAAACAGTTAAGCTCTAGTCATGTTATAAGAATATTAGGTGGACATTGTATCCTCTCTGTGGGCAACTTACTTTCTTAGTATGGGATTTTGGGGTGTATGATTGAATGGCTGTAAGTAATTGCCATATTCTTTCTGTTTTAGATAAAGACAGGTCTGCATTTAATTTTCTCATTCAGTGTCTTATGGATGTTATGATTGCAGTGTCAAGTGTAGCACCCAGAACAAAGCTGGCATTTAATATGTGTATGAAACTGACTTCCTTATTGGGACTCTTTGGAAATTTCAGCTAATTATAGTTCTGCCTACTTCTATTGTCTCAGAGTATTTGTAAATTTCAACTGCCCTAGTCCTGTTCTAGTCTCTCAGTAACCAAACCCACATTTGGCTAAACAACAGTTAAGCTCACCTATCTGAAAGGATTTGTATTTATAACCTGATGCAATTCTAGTCTAATATTACATCTGGTACTTTATAAAATATATCCTTTAGGAAAGTTCGAGGGGCAGATTCTCAATCTGTGACTTAAAAGTTTGTCTTTCATATCAGTAGCCCCTAATAATTCCAGTAGGCTTCAGTTTGTCTGCATCTGTACAAGGGGACATACAAATGACCCTGTAACATAAACTACTCATTGATTTGCCAGAGCCAAAAACTATTCCTGAATTAATGGACAATTGATGAAAGATTAGTCAGGCAGTACCTTTAAAAATTACATATATGGGGCTTCCCTGGTGGCGCAGTGGTTAAGAATCCGCCTGCCAATTCAGGGGACACGGGTTCGAGCCCTGGTCGGGGAAGATCCCACGTGCCGTGGAGCAACTAGGCCCGTGCGCCACAACTACTGAGCCTGCACTCTAGAGCCTGTGTGCTGCAACTACTGAGCCTGTGTGCCACAACTAATGAAGCCCGTGCGCCTAGAGCCCGTGCTCCGCAACAAGAGAAGCCACCGCAATGAGAAGCCCGCACACCGCAACAAAGAGTAGCCCCCGCTCGCCGCAACTAGAGAAAGCCTGCGCGCAGCAACAAAAACCCAACACAGCCAAAAATAGATAGATTAAATAAATAAATTTATTTTTTAAAAATTACATATATGATAATATAGTATATATATGTGTATACATATGAACAAAGAATAAACATTAGCTTAAAGAGACTTATGACTCTTCAGACTAGGCTTTGAGAACCATGATCTAGATCAGAGGTCTGTAAACTTTTTCTGTAAAAGACCATGATAGTCAATAATTTTGGCTGTGTAGGCCATGCAGTCTGCTGGATCTACTCAACTCCGCTGCTGTAGCAAGAAGGCAGCTAAGGACTAATTTGCCGGAGGACCACAGTGTTTGCCCATCAGCCTAGATCCCTGAAATACAGTGGAGATGGGATCTTGCTTAGGCACATCATTTGCCCACAAAGCACTTTCTTCTGAGGTGAGTTGTTTGAGTTCCTTTTTTTAGGTTGAACCATATGAAATTGCTGATTTTGTAGGTCAAAAATGATCTAATGTTGGCAGTTTCATATTGGTCAATCAAAGACAAAAAGCTATTTTACTTATAAAAACTGTTTAATCAGCACACAGTCTTTATTGCTATTGCTCTGGTGAATGATTTTATGGCAAATGAGGATAAATGACACTTTAATCCCTTTATAGCAGTCTTGTTGGGTGATGGAGTTAATATAAGCTTTTCACTCTAACTCTATATCGAATAAATTTTCTCCGTGTAATTGCTTTATATTCTCTCAGTTATGATTAAGATTTTTGAAATTCTGTTATTGGTCTCTCATTTTATGGAAGTCTCCATCCCTTTTGAACTAGATAAAAGAAATAGAAAGTTGAACTAGGTAACCTCTAAGGTTCTTTTCAGTTTCTTTCAACTATGGGATTTAAGTATCTATTATATATAGAACATATCTCTCATTAACCTATTATTCTTTTTAATTTTTTTAATAAATTTATTTATTTATTTATTTATTTTTGGCTGCGTTGGGTCTTCATTGCTGTGCGCGGGCCCTCTATGGTTGCTGCGAGCGGGGGCTACTCTTCATTGCGGTGCGCGGGCTTCTCCTTGGCGGTGGCTTCTTGTTGCGGAGCACAGGCTCTAGGCACGTGGGCTTCAGTAGTTGTGGCATGCGGGCTCAGTAGTTGTGGCTCGCGGGCTCTAGAGCGCAGGCTCAGCAGTTGTGGCGAACGGGCCCAGTTGCTCTGCGGCATGTGTGATCTTCCCAGACCAGGGCTCGAACCCGCATCCACTGCATTGGCAGGCAGATTCTTAACCACTGCGCCACCAGGGAAGCCCTAACCTATTATTCTTATTATGGTTAATCCATAGCACAATACTAAGAACCTAGTGCAAATTTGATTCACCTTACTCAAACCTCCAAATTTTACCACCTTTCTGCTTTCTTTCTTGAAGTTCTCCTGTGTTCTCACTGCCTAACTATCTTAATATAGTTAGCTCCCAAATCACCATTTCCAATCTAAAAATTAAAATGAAAAAGTATAAAATAATATGCTTCTTAACTGCCAACAATTTCTGTTCTAAGTGCTCTACATGTATTTTCTCTTTTGATTCTTATAGCAGTCTATTTACTTCATTATTCCTATTTTTACCGATGAGAAAACTAAGGGTCAGAAAGATTAATGTAACTTGCACAATGTCCCACGGCTAGTAAATAGTGGAGTTGTTGACGTCAAACCTAGGCAGTATGACTGGAGATCCACGCTTGAAACAACCTTTGCCACTACAGTTTTAATTGGTTGTTAGATATTTCTGTAAAGTCAGATGTCCCTTATCATTTCAAATTCAAAATTTCACACATCAAATGCATAGTGTTCCCACTTAGATAGCTTCTTCTAATTGCCCTGATTTTTCAGGGGCAAAACTTGAATCATTATTAACAAGTTCTATAGATTCTTCCTTCAAATATATTCTTATGCTAATGTCCTTGGTCCAGACTCCTATTAGATTGTATCTGGAATATGGAAAGATTTTCTAAACTCTCTGTTTAGTCTTTCTGCTGCTCAAAAACCTTCACTGGCTCCACGTTACCTATTAGGCTGTAGAGATAAGAATCCGCCTGCCAACACAGGGGACACGGGTTTGATCCCTGGTCCAGGAAGATCCCACATGCTGCGGAGCAGCTAAGCCCGTACACCACAGCTACTGAGCCAGCGCTCTAGAGCCCGCAAGCCACAACTACTGGAGCCCGCAAGCCACAACTACTGAAGCCCGCGCGCCTAGAGCCAGTGCTCCACAACAAGAGAAGCCACCACAATGAGAAGCCCGCACACCGCAGCAAAGAGTAGCCCCCGCTCGCTGCAACTAGAGAAAGCCCACGCGCAGCAACGAAAACCCAACGCAGCCAATAAATAAATAAATAAATGTTCCTTTAAAAAAAAAAAAGAAAGAAAATTCATAGCTTGGGAGCCAGAGTAATCAGGAATACTACATTAATATTAAACAGCAACCTTGTCTAGTGTATTTTCTTAATTACATCAAACGGTGATGTATTTAGTCAAAAGTCTTCACAGATTATTTTTCTCAAGGGGATTTCAGTGCTTCAGTTTGCACATTACCGTCAGTCTGTTTTGCTTGTTTCTCAGTGATGTCATAGTAACGAGATGTTATAAGTAAAGTGAGTATAGAACTACCTCTAAAGAGAATATTGATTTGTTATATTTTAATATTTGTATTCCATATCCAAGAGATAGCTACAAATACAAATTTAAATATTATATAATGCAAAAATGAGTAAAGTGTTCCATGTGGTGACAGTGTTCAAGTAAAAAAAATATTGTACTCTTTCTAGAAATAAAGGAGATTATGGACTTCCCTGGCAGTCCAGTGGTTAAGACTCTGTGCTCCCACTACAGGGGGCACAGTTTCAATCCCTGGTCGGGGAACTAAGATCCTGCATGCCGTGCGACACGGCAAAAAAAAAAAAAAGAAGAAAGGAGATTTCTAGTTAAGATGGCATGGTAAGTTCTGCTCCAAATTCATAGTAATCATAAAAAAAACAAACCCCAGAAAGTTTATCTTGGCTAGATAATAAGATAAACATGGACTAGAAACAAAATAGAAAGACAAAGAGGTGAGTGGACTGAAACAGACATCTTGAGCTCTCAGTATAGAAGTAGGTCCTGGCTTCTGGGAGTTCAGGTTCTGCAGGTTGGTAGAAATTAAAAGTGTTTCACATGCAATGCTCCTTCAACACCCTGAATAGATCAGTAGTATTTCAGATACCACTATATCAGGGTCCCTAAAATATCAGTATATGACACTGTGAAAGTAGCAACCCTGAAGGTGAAGTGGAGGCAACTAGATTATAGATCTAGTGATCTATAATCACTAGATAAGGAGGAATAACCAGAGAGAGGAAGAAGGAAAAGTAAAGATTTTATACTCAAAATAAGCTTACAGAATTCAACCAACAAAATCAATATTTGGAAAATGAATTTACTCCAGTTAAAAAGTCTAAGAATTCTATATATTTAGGGTGCCAAAGAGAAAAATTATGGAATGATGTCATTAAAAAGGATAAGAAATTAGGAGAATATTAAGAAGAACCAATTAGAAAACTTGGAAATTAAAAAAGAAAGAAAGAAAGAGTCACTGGATTAAAAAAAAAAGAAACCTCAATAGGTATGATGAACTCTAGACTGAACAGAGTTGAAAAGAGAGTTCATAAATTGGAAGATTGTACTGAAGAACTTACCCAAAATATAGGACAGACAAACAGATATAAAAATGAGCCATTAAGGCATACAAAGAATAATACCCAATAGAAGATTCAGATAAAAAGAAGAAATTATGGCTGAAAAGGAATATTTGAAGGGATTACAGCTTGGAATTTTCTAGAACTGAAGGAAGACATGAACCTCCATAATGAAAATACACTCTACTTAAATACATCTTAGAGAACCTCAGGACATCACAGATAAAAACTCTTTTCTAAAAGATTCAAAGAGAAAAAAGAGGGACAGTAGGAGCCCAGACTTCTCATTGACTGCAATAGACAACCTAAAGTATTAGGGCTTCTATCCTCAAAGAGTTAAGGAACACTAAGGAATGTTATATAATGGAAACAACAAAACAGACACATACATAGCAACATACATAGAACTTAAAAACAAAGGACTGGGGACTTCCCTGATGGCCCAGTGGTTAAGACTCTGAGCTCCCAATGCAGGGGGCCCAGGTTCGATCCCTGGTCGGGAACTAGAGCCCACATGCTCCAACGAAGATCCTGCATGCTGCAACTAAGACCCGGCACAGCCAGATAAATAAATAAGTAAATAAATACTGAGTGAAAAAAAACAACAAAAAATCAGAAATGAAATCTACAGCACAGTATCATTTGTGTAGATTAGCATATGTACATAACAACACATTTTACAAGAACACATTCAAATAAAAAGGTACACATCAAACACATTAGAATGATTGTGATGAGAGATGGATATGAGGAAGAGGTTAAAAAGGAATGAATGTACAAGTAAATGAACAAACAAAAGAATGAGTTTTTACATGGACCAATAATGATAGCTTTAAAAAAAGGAAAATTGTTGCCAATCTATACTTTTATATACAATTAAACTATCATTTATGAGTGAAGGCAAAATAGAGTGTCATAGATAACAAAACTGAGAGAATTTCTACCCACTGGATTATTTAGGATTGACAGGATTTATTTAGGGTAAGACCTAAATAAATGGAGATACATACTATGTTCATGAAGTGGAAGACAATATTATTAAGATGCCAGTCCTTCACAGATTGATCTGTAGATTCAGTGCCATCCCAATCTAAATTCCAGAACTCTACAGCTCAATACTAAAAAAAAAGACAACCCAATTTAAAAGTGGGCAAAAGACTTACACAACAATGGAGGATATACAAAAGGCCAGTTGGCACGTGAAAAAGTGTTCATTATCAGTTGTCAGGAAAATACACATTAAAGCTGTAAGGAAATACCACTGCACAACTAGAATGGATAAAACTAAAAAGTCTGCCAACATTAAGTGTTATTGAGGTTGTGGAACAATTATAACTCTCATACATTGCTAATGGGAATGTAAAACAGCAATTTTTTATAAAGTGTACACCAATCCTTTGATAGAGAAGAATCCATTTCTAGGTTTTATCGAAGAGAAGTGAAGACATTTGTCCACAAAAGACTTGTATAGGCATATTCATAGCAGATTTATTTACAGTAGTTAAAGCATACTGTTAACACTCATACAATGGATTACTGTTCGGCGATAAAAAAGAACAAACTAGGAAAGGAAAAACTAAGGTGAAAAAAAATCAAAACATTTATTATTTATGGTAGGCTAGGCATTGGCTGGAAAGGGATACAAGAGAACTTTCTGGGGAGTTGGAAATGTTCTATACCATAATACCTATTTGTCAAAAGTATACAGCTCAAAATTGTACATTTCAATGTATATAAATATTATCAAAAAGAACCATATAATAACGATGATGATGATAATGATTATGGAGTAAGGTGGTAGGGAGTAGGTGAAGGTATAAATGACACAGAAATGAGAGAATATTGGGATGATTGAGCTATCATTTTATTGTTGTCTGCATATGTTAAACTATATATAACTTTTGAAGAAATTAAGGAAGAAAAATGTCTTATGTTTACCCAGACATTTACCAGTTCCAGTCATCTTCATTCTTTCCTATAGATAAATTACTGTTGTAATTTCCCTTCAGCCTATACAATTTGTTAGCATTTCTAAAAGTCCCCTGGCCATGAATTTTCTCAGTTTTTTATCTGAAAATGGCTTTATTTTGATTTCAGTTTTAAAGGACAGTTTCTGTAGAGAATTATGAGTTGATAGTTTTTCTTTCTTTCAATCAACACCTTAAATATGTCTTTCCATTGTAGTCTGGCTTTTGTTGTTTTTGTTGAGAGCTTGCATCTTATTTATATTTTTGTTCCCATTTGTGTAATATACCATTTTTCTCTGCTTTCAAGATAGATTTTCTCTTTATCTTTGAACTGAAGCAGTTGGTCTATGATGTGCCTATTTGTGGTTTTCCTTGTGTTTATCAGTCTGTAAGTTAATGTCATTTACAAAATTTAGGATGTTTTATTCAGATATTTTTCATTCCCCTTCTATTCCTCCTCTCCTTCGGGGTCTTTTTTCTTCTCTGTTCTTCAGATTAGGTAATTTTTATTTGATTCATCTTCAACTTCACTTCTTATATCTCCCATCTTCAGTTTATTCTTAAGAGTATCTAGTCAGTTTTTAATTGCATTTATTGAACTTTGCAACTTGAAACTTTCACTTGTTTTCTTTTGATATTTTCTGTCTATTCATTTATTGTGCACATATCCTACTTTAAGTCTTTTACATGTTTATAATAGCTGGTCTAAAGTGCTTGTCTGATAATTGTAATATCTGAGAAATTTTTGGAATCTATTTTATTGACTTTTTTTCATGGAGTATGGGTCACATTTTCCTATTTCTTTGCATGTCTAGTGTTTTTTGGTTGGATACTTGACTTTTTAAATGATGGATTTTAGAGACTCTGAAATCTGTTTTGCTTCTCTGAAAAATAATTTTTATTCTAGAAGGCAGTTAACTTGACTGAATTCAAATTCCAGACTCTGCCTCTGCTGTAGTGGTAGCAGTTGAAACCTTTACTTCAGTTTCTAGCTGCTGATTTTCTGCAAGGACCCCTAGGGTCCCCTCCTTCACCTCATGATTAGTTTAGTGAACAGCACAGGTCTTGGGAGCTGTTTGTGTACAGATTTCAGAGATCATCTCCTCTTTGGCTCCCTCCCTTCCATGATATTCTTCCTAAATTTCTGGTAGTTCTCCAGCCTTGAGCTCTGTCATCTGATGTCAAGCCAATAAGACTTGGCCTTCTACTCAACCTACCCCCAGTGGCAAGCAGATTTAGCAGTGCCAGCCACCAAAAAATGCAAATGTGCTAATCTCACCTTTTGCAGATTTACCCAGCCAGTCACTGTCCTCCCCCTTGCCAGGGAATGTGTGCTCTCTGCAGGCAGGATCGATTTCAGAGAGGGAAGGGAGGGCTAAGTTTATTGCTCTCAAATCCAATCAGATAAGTTACTCTTCCTTGCCTATGAAGGAGCTAGTGAGGGAGTGGAGAGAGGCCAGGAATATACTGTTCAAGCTACGTCAGCAAGTGAGTTGAGGTAGGGAAGAGATGTTCTCTTCTGATACTCCTAAGAAGTTTGTTCTCTTAACTGATTGGGCCTAAGCCTACGTCAGCTTAGTAGAAGAGAGCAGCAGTTTGTCATACAGTTGGACTGACCCTCATACTGATAACAGTCTGGAGGGGAAAACTAATTGAAAACCATCAAAAGCAACCAAAAGCAGACAGAAATTGGAGGGGAAAGATAAACTGCAAGTTTTCCAGCAAGACTTTGTGTCAGACGGTATAATGCTTACATCAAATCCATTACCCCCCTGTACTATCTTCTATCCCAAATTATGTCCAACCAAGTTACCAGCATAGCACATGAGAGGTTCTGCAGTTAAATGATGATTAATCTATACTGTCCAGGAATCCAGGAGGATATCCAAAGGAGAATATCCAGCAAATATCTGGAAGAGTGGCCACCTGGGGACTTTACATTTTGTCTTTGTTCTGTATAATGCTTTTTATTTAAACCTACTTTGTTTGATATTAATGTGGCTATCCCTGCTTTCATTTTCTTTCTACTATATTTACCTGGTATATCTCTTTTTATATAAATTTATTTTATTTATTTATTTTTGGCTGCACTGGGTCTTTGTTGCTGCATGCGGCCTTTCTCTAGTTGCAGCGAGCTAGGGCTACTCTTCGTTGCAGTGCGCAGGCTTCTCATTGCAGTGGCTTCTCTTGTTGCAGAGCACGGGTTCTAGGTGCGCGGGCTTCAGTAGTTGTGGCTTGCGGGTTCTAGAGCACAGGCTCAGTAGTTGTGGCACACGGGCTTAGTTGCTCCATGGCATGTGGGATCTTCCTGGACCAGGGATCGAACCCATGTCCCCTGCATTGGCAGGCATATTCTTAACCACTGAGCCACCAGGGAAGTCCCTACCTGGTATATCCTAACCCATAATTCTTTATCGTTTTGTTTTAAGTGGATCCCAAATAGCATATAATTGGATATACTATTTTATTTTTTATGATTTGAGATTCTTTGTATTTAAGAGGAAGTTTGCATTTATTATACTAATATAACTGTTCTTATTCCGTCATCTTAGTTTACACTATTTGTTATGTTGCCTTACTCCTGTTTTTCCAGTCTTCTTTTGCTTTTGCTAGTTTTTCTCGTTCTCTTGTTTTGCTCCTAATAACTTAGAAATTAGACATCCTATTTTTATTTGATTAGTAATTTCAAAATAAAAAGAAAGTGAACTTCTATTTCTTTACCAACATTAAGAATACATTGGTTATCTATTGATTCCCCTGGAAATGAGTCACAGATTTTAGAACCTCTCTTTGTTCCTACCTCCCACCATTTATTGGAATAGTCTGGGCTTTTAAAACTATTATTATTATTTCTTTTTTTTACATTTCATTAATCAACACTTTTCACATTTGCATTTCCTTAATGTAGCCATGTTAACCATGTTAAGAACAATTACTTAGACATTAATTTTTAAGTTTGCAAAAGATTACAATTTTCATCTCTATTTTATAACATATCTCCCTTATACTTAAGATCTTTATTTTTGTTAATTTATTGAATACTAAAGTATTTCTTTAAGTGATTTTTAAAGAGGAGTATATATCTGAATCTTTGCATATCTGAGGGTGTATATTAAATGTGTATTCTTCTGACATAGCAGTTAATCCGTAGGAAATTTTCCTAAGGAAATGATAGCAGGATGCAAAGATGTGTGTACAAGTTCATTTTTCAGTATTATTACAAAAGCAAAAATCAGAAACTAATAAGTGTCTACAAATAGAGATTGGTCAAACAAAATAAAATTATTTCCAGCCATTACTGCAAAATCATAACAGTTTTATCACTTTGTCACCTAATTAATGTATCATTAATCTTTTTGCCTGTTACTTGTGCAAGTTATAATTAAAACATAAATTTAGACCATACAAAGTAAACATTAGCATGTTTAGCTGTCAACATTAATATTCTATTTAGTATCTTTTTCGGTTTTTCAATTAGATTAAATATTGGCTAAATTGATATTTATTATTGAAAATATTTTTTAAGAAATTTAATTTTAGTTATTTCTTGTAGTCACTTCATGGATTTTTTTGGGCAACCCAGACCAGAAGATAACCAGTCAGTAGTCAGCAGAATGCAAAAGAAATACTGGAAAACCAAACAGGTCTTTATCAAAGCAACCGGGAAAAAGGAGGATGAGCACGTAGTGGCATCTGATGCTGAACTGGATGCTAAACTTGAGGTAAATTTTAGGATTCTGTGTACTGCATATAACTTGTTATTATCTAGGACGACTAGGAGGACTATGACAAGCTTTCATACTGAAGAACTTATCGGGATAAATGCAAAATTTGATAATAGAATAATTGTATCCTTTTGTCAGTCAGATCTTCTGGATAGGAGATCATAATTCTCACAGATTGAGGATTGGCAGAACTGGTGTTCATAAGTTAGATAAATCATGAACTAAGTAATTTCTCTGGCACAAGTATTATAATTTTTATGCTGTGTTAATGAATTAATTATATTTCTAATTGGGACCATATACTCATTATGTATCATGTCATAATATTTTGTACTATTTTATCTGAAGTCTATACCTCACCGAAATACATTAACTGAAATCAAATAGTGAGTGAGGATTTTACAAATTGGAGTTTTTGTTTCTATTATTAAGGGGTGGAGTTAATTGAAGTATGTCATAATGCATTTTTGGTTCTGTTTTTCATTTTAAATAAAAGGACTAATTACCAGGAAACAACTTTAAACATATATGTGTCTTACGCTTTTAAGTAATTAAGCTAATTAGAAGGAAGGTCTCATGTACATTAATGAAAAAGTCTAGATTTTTAAATGCAGATTTGCTAATTCCATGTACATATACTAATGTAACTTTTACAAACATTTCCAGGCAGGAGTTCTGTTATGCTTGGAATATAGTAAGCTGTTGGGATTCGTAAATATTCTTAAATATTTTTAAATAGAGGTCTAATTAAATAGGTCTTAATCTACTAAGTAATTTTATTCTACAGAAAATAAACTTTCGTAATTGCCCTAACAAATATGGAAATAGAAATTACTTCTATTTAACAGACTTTTACCTTTTGTGTTGAAAAGTATTCTTCTTAGGATTCAGTGACAAATGTGGAAAAAAAATGAAGGGACTTTATTATAAGTAATATGTTTTAGCACCAGGGGAACTCTTCACTGTTGCTACATATATTACCACAGATGTATATTTTTTTGTATTGTTTCACATCATTAGGTAATGTGTGGGTGACATTTTATATTCAGTGTAATTCTTGTCCATTAGACAAATATTTGGAATCAACCAAGAACTTTCTCCCACAATTGTACTAATTTTTTTAAGAATGAGAAATAGTTTCATTTCAAGTATACATACAAGTATGCATACTTAAATTATCATGTTGTACACTTTAAATATATTACAGTTTTGTTTGTCAAATTATACCTCACTAAAACTGAAAAAGATATTTTTATTATAACAGTAAAAAGCAATAGTATATAAATCTTTCAAGGACCCATGGGAAAAAAAATCATAATCACTTCATCATAACAGAACTATCATTTTTGTATTCTTTTCTAATCCCCTTCCATATGGATTTAAAACAGCTTTTTAAATTGCCAAATCCATATACCAAGTGTAATCCAAACATACTTAAACTTACGTGGAAAATTGATGGTTGCTCCTCCATTTAGATTTTAGTGTCTACTATCAATCTTCCTTTGGTCTGATCAAATGTCAAAGTAACAGCAAAACTACGTCAGAGATAGATCATTCAGGCTTAATGGTGATATTGGAAGTTCATTTGATAATCAAAGGATTAGGGCCTAATATACCACAGTGCCAAGGTCTTTTTGAACTAAAGTCTCATAGCAACTCTTCAGCGAAGGACTTTGTGAGTCTTCTTTAGGCTGCACCCTAAAACCCATGCTGGCTGGTTTCTCTGGGAAAACCCAAATGTATAGATATGTGTGAAGAGTTACCTCACGTGTATGTGTCCTGATCTCAAATTTTCACTTGCTTGCTTTGAAATGGAAGCCTACTGGATATTTTATTTTTTTGTCAGCTATTAGCAGCAGTGATAATGAAGGGATTAATATTCATGGAAAATTCTAAACAAAAATAATCCAAAAGTAATTTATTTTTGATGTTGTAACACATTATTTAATTTTTATGGTAAACTCACTGACCTGTTTTGCTTAGACCAATATTGGAGAAAAGTGAGACTCCGAGTTAGTTAATGTTTTCTAAGGCTATCTATACTCTTTTCATCTGTGGTAAGCAATGTTTGATGTAGTTTATATTAGATTTACCTTTTTGCTATTTAGATAGTTTGGAGCTGAGGGGAGGACAAATTCCACAGTTATAAATTTTTATTAGCTCCCATGTATTTATCACCATTTTTTCCAACCCTCATGGGGGAAATCTAAATGTGCTTTTTCTACACCTGAAATAAAACCAAAACTGAAGTATATCACAGTCAAAGAAAATAGACAACATACTTATAAGAAAATGTTTTGCCTTTGAAGTGCTTTTTAAGTATTTTATATTTGTTTATGGTTCTTTACATTGTCCTAATAAAATTTATATTTCAAAGGTTTTTCACTCCATTCAAGAGACATGCACTGAACTTCTGAAGATAGTTGAGAAATATCAGCTGAGACTCAATGGTATGAAATCATAGATATCTGATAATTCCCGTTTAAAATAAATATTCATTTGCATTTTTTTAAATGAAAGATTTAATGTAAAAATAGTAGTTTATTGAATTATTTTGTGGACAGTTTCTAATGACAAAAATGAGTATTTACAGTGACCTGTTCTCAAATCCCCCAGTGTCCTCAGTTCATCAAATCCTCTGACAGATTCATTTTGCCGAGTTTAGTTTTCCTTCCCAGAGTCTTTTTTTTTCTTTTAATTTTATTTATTTATTTTATTTATGGATGTGTTGGGTCTTCGTTTCTGTGCCAGGGCTTTCTCCAGCTGTGGCAAGCGGGGGCCACTCTTCATCACGGTGCGCGGGCCTCTGACTATCGCGGCCTCGTTGCGGAGCACAGGCTCCAGACGCGCAGGCTCAGTAATTGTGGCTCACGGGCCCAGTTGCTCCGCGGCATGTGGGATCTTCCCAGACCAGGGTTCGAACCCGTGTCCCCTGCATTGGCAGGCAGATTCTCAACCACTGCGCCACCAGGGAAGCCCCCTTCCCAGAGTCTTAAGTGGATTTGCTTCCATCATTTAAAAGCTCTCTTTCTCAGCCCCTACTTGCTCTAGCAGTTGCCATCCCATTCCTCTGCGCCTTTCACAGGGAATTTCGACATAATTATCTGTAGGCACAGTGTCCATTCCTTTCCTTCCACTTTCTCTCGTACTCACCCCAGTCAGGTTTTCACCTCCGCCACTCCACCAGACTGCTCTTGTCATAGTCATGAAGCAATAAATCCAGGGACCAATTCTCGGTCCGTGTCACATTATTTAACACAGTTGATTATCCGCCCCCTCCTTGAGACACTCTCTTCGCTTGGCTTCCAGGTACCACACGTCCCTGGATTTCTTTTTAAGGGTCATTCCTTCTCGGTATCCTGCCACTGCTGGAATCTCCTCTCTTCTATTTTTTATTTATTTATTTATTTATTTATTTTGGCTGTGTTGGGTCTTCGTTTCTGTGCGAGGGCTTTCTCCAGTTGCGGCGAGCGGGGGCCACTCTTCATCGCGGTGCGCGGGCCTCTCACTGTCGCGGCCTCTCCCGTTGCGGAGCACAGGCTCCAGACGCGTAGGCTCAGCAGTTGTGGCTCACGGGCTTAGTTGCTCCGTGGCATGTGGGATCTTCCCAGACTAGGGCTCGAACCCGCGTCCCCTGTATTGGCAGGCAGATTCTCAACCACTGCGCCACCCGGGAAGCCCTATTTTATTTTTAAATAAATTATTTTATTTTATTTATTGCTGTGTTGGGTCTTCGTTGCTGCCCGCGGGCTTTCTCTAGTTGCGGCGAGCAGGGGCTACTCTTCATTGCGGTGCCTGGGCTTCTCATTGAGGTGGCTTCTCTTGTTGCGGAGCACGGGCTCTAGGTGCGTGGGCTTCAGTAGTTGTGGCACACAGGCTCAGTAGTTGTGGTGCACGGGCTTAGTTGCTCCGCGGCATGTGGGATCTTCCTGGACCAGGGCTCGAACCCGTGTCCCCTGCATTGGCAGGTGGATTCTTAACCACTGTGCCACCAGGGAAGCCCTCTCCTCTCTTGACCTCTTCTGGTTGGAATTCAATCTTTGGATCTCTTCTCCTGCCTTAATTACGGTTCCCTACTGGACATGGCCACCTCTCTGATTCTGTTACTTCTCTAATCTCATCTCCTCTTGAGCCATGTTAATCTCCTTCACAGTAGGCATATCTGCATAGTAGGCTCCCAATCTTCTTTAGGTATATGGTCAAATGTCATCTTTTTAGTGAGTCCTTCCCTGACCCCCATATCTAAAATGAAATACCCCTCTTTCTCATAAGTCTGTCTACTTAACAATAGAACTTAACAGTATTCAACATTCTGTATATTTTATCTGTTGTTTTTCTTACCACCACTAGAATATGCTGTCCTTAAGGACAGGAATTTGTCTGTTTATTTCTGTGTCTCCTAGCCTAGAAACAATGTCTAGCATACAGTCCATACTTAATACATATTTGCTCAATGAATGGTTTTCTTGTGTAGCTGTGTAAATTGGTCTCAAAATTTTACAATCAAAGTTCATATATTGACCCATTAAAGCAAGAAATCCATTATAGCATGATAATTTTTGAGTGCCTGCCATGTGTAAAACTATGTCCTTTTCCCAAGGCAATAGTTGGAGAAACAACTTTTTGTAACAAAATAAGAGACAAGAATAGTGTGTAATTGAATTCAAGATAGTGATACAGACATACCTCTGAATTCTCTTGGAGTGAAAAATAACTGTGTATTAGAGTGATTGGTAAAGGCAACTCCATAGATGGGAATTAAGGTAAAACGTAAAAGGTTTATAGATGTTGAATATGTGGGAAGAAAGGGAATTGGAGTCAAGGAATAAGGTTAAAGAGTGGGAACAGTCTGCATGACAGAAGAGTTTGTAATTGGGACTAGTAGGGTGATACAAGAGCAAAGGAAGATTCGAGTCAGATTGCTAAGGACCTTAAATATTTTACCAAGTGGTAAAAAGCCATTGCAATCATTGGAGCAGGGGAGTCCTGTGACAGAAATGGAAAGGTAAAGAAACATTGGCAAGTTTGTGCATACTGCATTTTGTCCTGGAATCACCAGATCTTTTAGCATGCTGGTGGAGCATTTCAGGGTAAGGAAGAGATATACATATATAGATTTCATCATGTACTTTCTCTTCAAGATTGTGTATGACTGTGTGATTTCTTGAATACTGTTTTATTAATAGATCTTCTGTTGAGACTAACATCGGACAATTGCAGTAGATTCCTCCGGCACTATAAAGCTTTACGAGAATAACTTGGCTGGGGAAGAACACATAGGAGTAGGGCCTCTGTAGTTTCTGGCAGCAGGTCCCAACACAGAATTAGCACAGATTCAGCTTCATCTCCTCCCCTTTCTGCATTGATAAGGATGAGGCTCAATGATGGTTCATGTTCAATTGATATTTGTTAATGAGGTAGTCCAAGTTCTCAGAGAGCTTTCTGGATCATCTACAAGTTAATATTTTTTTTCTAGTAGTTTTCATTGAGGTATATTTTATGAAGTTCTGATTCAAAGGAAATGTGTAATCTGTACATCTTTGAAGTAATGAGAATATTAAATTAACCAGATTCCTCAAATCCAATCCACTCTTAATCAGGTTAGTTGTTCATAAAACAGCACACGGTTTTGTTAAAGATGATACTACAGAATGTGTAGACGCCCTCTCCCAAACACCATCGTGCTCTCCTAGGGCCTCCCTTGTAGGCACTACAGGGAGGACCAGGCGGGGGGGCAGCTAGCAAGTGAGAAGGCCTGAGTTCCCCTGCTGCCTCAGAGGTATTAAAAGGGACTTCCCTTTCAGTTTTTTTTTTTTTTAAAGGCATTTTATTTATTTATTTATGGCTGTGTTGGGTCTTCGTTTCTGTGCGAGAGCTTTCTCCAGTTGCGGCAAGCGGGGGCCACTCTTCATCGCGGTGCGCGGGCCTCTCACTATCACGGCCTCTCTTGTTGCGGAGCACAGGCTCCAGACGCGCAGGCTCAGTAGTTGTGGCTCACGGGCCTAGTTGCTCCGCGGCATGTGGGATCTTCCTAGACCAGGGCTCGAACCCGTGTCCCCTGCATTGGCAGGCAGACTCTCAACCACTGCGCCACCAGGGAAGCCCCCCTTTCAGTTTTTAACTTCAGTTTTTCCATCAGTAAACTAGGGTGAAATTAAGCATGACATTTGTCATGTTTTTCACTTTTTTTTATAGAATTCTTTTTTAATTTATTAATTAGTTGTTTTTGGCTGCATTGGCTCTTTGTTGCTGCGCACGGGCTTCCTCTAGTTGCGGCAAGTGGGAGGTACTCTTCGTTGCGGTGCACGGGCTTCTCATTGCAGTGACTTCTCTTGTTGTGGAGCACAGGCTCTAGGAACGCGGACTTCAGTAGTTGTGGCATGCAGGCTTCAGTAGTTGTGGCACATGGGCTCAGTAGTTGTGGCTCGCAGGCTCTAGAATGCAGGCTCAGTAGTTGTGGCTCGCAGGCTCTAGAACGCAGGCTCAGTAGTTGTGGTGCACAGGTTTAGTTGCTCTGCAGCATGTGGGATCTTCCCGGACCAGGGCTCGAACCCGTGTCCCCTGCATTGGCAGGTGGATTCTTAACCACTGCGCCACCAGGGAAGTCCTTGTTTTTCACTTTAAGCTCACAATTTGAACAACTTTATGGGCTTCCTCACCTGTTTGTCTTATTGTGATTAAAGGGTCATCTTCCGCTAGATCAGTGCTTCTAAAACTGTGGTGAAGGGCCATTTTCTGTCTTGTGTTTTACTTTCAATCTGTTATAAACTGACACTTTTGAAAATACAATAAAAATGAATTTTCAGAAAAATGAAATTAAAGAAGACATGCAAAATATAGGCACACTTTTTTATTATTAGACTCAATAGATATAAAACAGTCAAATTGGTAAAAGTTTCTAGATAGTTTCTTAGTTTTGATATTTGTCACAAGCTGGTAGCAAATGGTTCTGGACTGGTCTTGGACCATGGACCACACTTTGAGTAGTATTGTACTACATGACAACTTTAAGGGTTTTAGGAGCGAAATCGTGGACAGTTGTGGGTCTGAGATCCTGAGCATAGGAAAATGAAGCCAGGATGGGAGACAAGAATAAGTTAAGTTTAAATAGAAAGCCAGGGGCTTCCCTGGTGGTGCAGTGGTTAAGAATCTGACTGCCAGTGCAGGGGACACAGGTTTGAGCCCTGGTCCAGGAAGATCCCACATGCCGTGGAACAGCTAAGCCCATGCACCACAACTACTGAGCCTGTGCTCTCGAGCCCCCAAGCCACAACTACTGAAGCCCGTGTGCCTAGAGCCTGTGCTCCGCAACAAGAGAAGCCACTGCAATGAGAAGCCCGTGCACCACAACTACTGAGCCTGCGTTCTCGAGCCCGCGAGCCACAACTACTGAAGCCCATGTGCCTAGAGCCTGTGCTCCGCAACAAGAGAAGCCACTGCAATGAGAAGCCCGCACACTGCAATGAAGAGTAGCCCCCGCTTGACGCAACTAGAGAAAGCCTGCGCACAGCAACGAAGACCCAATGCAGCCAAAAATAAATAAATAAAATAAATAAATAAATAGAAAACCCCAAATACTTTGTAAGAGGCAATGATCCTAAAATGCATCTCTGCACGTTTGAAAATGCGTCATCTGTGGTTTTGTTTTATTTTATTATTTTGGATTTTTTTTTTTCACTAAAGATCAGTCTTCCCCGAAGTGAGGTCCATGGAGTCAGTGCATCAAAATCATCTGGAGTGCTTGTTTAAAAAAAAAAACAAAAACAGATCCTCAGACCTGTAAAATCAGAATCTCTGGAGATGAAGCCCAGGAATTTGCATTTTAAAAATAAGTGTCTCTCCTTCCACCCCCAAGTAATTCTTATGTATAGAGAATTATTGCTGTGAGAATTTTAGTCGTGTGTGTGTGTGTGTGTGTGTTTTAAACCAATGATGAAATGAAACAATGAACTATACTGTCATTTTTTCCCTAGTTATATCGGAGGAAGAAAACGAACTAGGGCTCTTTTTAAAGTTCCAAGCAGAACGGGATACAACACAGGCTGGCAAAATGATGGATGCCACTGGCAAGGCACTCTGTTCTTCAGCCAAGCAAAGGTTTATCATGGTTTTGCATCATCCTTAAATTTGTAGTCAGTATGACAGTTTTGATGTGTGTAGTTAAATTTGCATATTTGTAAAGGTTTCTCTTCATTCCAGTTGAGGGTTAAAAGAGAAGTATATTGCAGTATATAGTTGTTTTGATGCCTAACTCTTATTTATTTTGAACTTAAAATAATTATTTAAAAATTGACATTCACAGGCTGCTTAATTCCTAGAAATAGACTTTAGGCCTGTACTTAAATTTCTTAAGTGGTTTAATGTAACAGAGGCACAGAATGGCTAAAATTTAAATATATATATATTTCTTTTCACTTTTTGGATATTATACTATCTATGAGGACATTGGAACTTTTCCTCTTTTTAGGCAGAGGAAATTTTGTCTTCTTAATTATATACTTTGCATTCATTATTTTACAACTTTTTAACATAAAGATACCTGCTGCAAAGAATCTCCTACAATTACTAAATAAAGCCAAAATCTTTGCATTTTCTAGAGAAAAATAAAAATAGATTTTATTGGACCTGTAATGACGATATATAACTTAAGTGGCTTTATTCTGAAACACCATATTAGTGCAAAAGTCCACCTTTAAGGAGCTGACAAAGAGAAAGCCAATAAAAGCCCCTCTATTGCCACTAAGTCAAAAGCAGACCAGAGGAGCTGGGTTTGACTTGTGTTTCTTAAATCTTTTTTTCTCTTGTTCTTATCCTCAGCTGCTAAGAATTTTATCCTCATTCCTTCATCTAGCATTTTATCTGCTTTTCTATACCCAAGTTTTCTCTAAATTTGTCAAAAGAAAGGCTTTCTGCTTATAGGATTATGCTTTATAAATATAGGATCTCTTTACTCAAGGAATTCTTTTCTAAATGGCAGATTTACTTGGCAGATTGTTTATACATGGATAAACATCTAAAATGTTGCAAAAATCATATATTGATATTTCCTAAAACAAGAAAAGGGAGAGAGATAAACACATCTTTATTAACAGTTCAAAGTTAACTGTATGATCCTTATTTGCTTTCTGATTTTCTTAGGCATCTTAATAATTTCCTGTGTATAGACTCATCTTGATAGCAAGTTATGCTTTATGGTTGTTTTTGTTTTATTTTGCTTATGGGATGTACATGCCTCTTATTTTTACCTCTCTGCCATTAGATTGGCTCTGTATACTCCGCTGTCTCGTCTTAAGCAAGAAGTAGCAACATTCAGTGAAAGGGCAGTGTCTGATACCTTGATGACAGTTAATCGGATGGAGCAAGCGCGCACAGAATATAGGGGAGCTCTGCTGTGGATGAAAGACGTATCCCAGGAACTGGACCCAGACACCTTAAAGCAAATGGAAAAGTTCCGAAAAGTATGAAAATACATCCCTTTTTTATGTTTTCTTGAAGCTCTACAGAGTAATTTAATCAAGAGTATAAAACGTCGGACTATTTTTGGAAAATGTGTTATCTTATAAATTCTTGGTTGCTTGGAAATCTTCAGTTAACGTACAGAAGGTTGTCACACTTTTTTTTTTTTTTTACTCTTTGAGTGGCATAATAGATCTACCTTTTAAATGTTGCCTACCTGGACTTTTAGGAGTTGTTTGCAGGAGGAAAACAGTTCATTAGTCAGGAAAAAAACCTTTAGTAAAAACTCATGTAAAATGATTATTAATTATAAGTGAAGGTTATCAAATTTTTCATTCTGCCACAATACATAGTTTGACCACAAACTGTTAAAGCAATGACATGTGTGAACATATATTTTGCTAAGTAAACTCCTTATTATAAATTGTATTCCCTGAATTTTCCATACATGAATAGTAAAATTCACTCACTCCTTCATAAAGTGCCTATAATAAAAATCCATATTTATATTTAGTATTGATGGAGTCTTTTTACTAGCTGTTACAAGTTCTTTGCCTCAATGATTACTCCAACAGACCTGGGCAGTAGCTGGACACATGGCCTCAGGCAACCTGTTATTCTGTCCCCTTTATAATCCTTGACAATTAGAATACACTCCAAGGGAGTGGTTGCACAACATTGTCAATGCACTAGTGTCACTGAATTGTACAGTTTTAAAACGGTTAAGTATATGTTATGTGAATTTCACCTCAATTAAAAAAAAAAAGAATACAATCCACACCTCTCGTCTAGACCCAGCTAGCCCTGCACAGTCTGATCCCTGGTCCCTCTGCTGCCACATCTTGTACAGTACTTACTTTCTGTGCTCCAGCCCTTTATATGCTTGAGGAAGGAATTGGCTCTACCCTATTCCTTCCTGCTCTGAAAACACCTCCCACACCCAGGACTTTTGTCCTTCCTTTTCCCTGGGTCTAGAAGGCTCTCCTCAGGGTCTTAGCAGGGCCCGCTCATCATCTTCCTATCCCAGTTCACACATCACGCATGAACTCACCAAGGACTTCCCTGACCATCTAATCAAAAGTTGTCACCCATTTCTGTTGCATTTATATATTATCTTTGTGACTTGAGATTATGTTATATATTTATTTTCTTTTTTTCCTGGGCCTCCTCACTCAGGGATGGTGTGGAACATTGTTTGTTCACCACAGCATCCCAGTGCCTGGAACAGTGCCTGGCACATAATAGATACCTCATAAGTATTTGTCGAATGAATGAATGAGTATATTTAAAGTTGAGTATTCACACTACTTGGTGATAAATGACTCATTTGTAAGAAATATAATAAGCCTGTATTTAAGTTTATAAATATATCTATGATTCAGAATTATTATTAATGTTTCTCAACACTTTTACTATGTCCTCTTTCCATTTATTCTTCTACTCTTTCTTAGCTAAATATTATCCATCAGTAGTTTTGGATGTTTGTTTTTATTTGGAATCTGTTTGGTTTTTTTTTCTTAACTATGTACTTTCTATCTTTCATCACATAGTTTCTCAGCATAAAGATATCTGCTGGAAAAAATCTCCTACAGTTACTAAAAATAACCAAAATCTTTTCCATTAATTTTGAAATAATACAGGGAAAGGGAATTAGTCTTCTTTATTACAATTTCATGTGTCTGAAAACATGTATCATAAACCTGTGTGGTATATTTATTTCTGTATTATAAGCAATAATAATTAACACTTTTGTGGTTGCAGGTACAGATCCAAGTGAGAAATAGCAAAGCTTCTTTTGACAAGTTAAAGATGGATGTTTGTCAGAAAGTGGATTTACTTGGAGCTAGTCGCTGCAATATGTTGTCTCATTCACTCGCTACCTACCAGGTACCCACCTCCATGGTCAGCATGTCCTTGCAGTAAAGATGAGTGGTGAGATTCCTTTTTAAAAGTTGTCTAAAGGGTGCAAAAAAAACTGTATAATTGATCAGATTCCTTTGACCTTGCTGAAATTGACTTACTGAGTTATGACATTCAGAATCATGAATGGAAAAGACTTTTCCAGTCTTTTCAGACTGGAAAAGACCTTAGGGTCTTTCTTTGCCTACTCCCATAGCTTCACATTATTCCCCTTGGTATCCTAGGAGAGACAGACAGACACTTTACGGACTGTCTAGGGTTGAGGAGGGGAACGTGGAGAGGAGGCAGGATTCAAGGCCTATTAGCCTTGGTTCATTCAGAGCTACTCTATGTTAAACTAGTTCTACATACAGTTTCATTTGAAGCAAATATGCTGTGGCCCTGAACTGCGGAGCCTGCTCTCTGGAGCCCGTGAGCCACAAGTACTGAGCCCGAATGCCAGAGCTACTGAAGCCTGCATGCCTAGAGCCCATGCTCTGCAACACTTCTCTATCATTTTATGGATGAGGAAAGTGAGAATTAAATGGCAATGTTGGGCTTAAAAACTTAAGTTTTCTAATTCTAGGTCTTGTGTTCTTTTCATTCTGCCAAACTGCCATTCCACGCCACTTTAATCTCAGAAGTCTCATTTGTGCTTACTTTATTCCAAATCATACATAAATAGCATACAATGAGTAAGTTAGATATTAACAGGTAGCAGTTACTGATTTTATCAGGTATTTGTAAATGGCAGAATAGGAGAATACGTTTTTTTACATGAGAAAACAATAACAAACTAAAGGAAATGGATATTCGCTGCTGCTTTTAGGGAATCTGCCTCATTCAGTTCAGCACTGTGGAATTCAAGAAATCAAGAGAGGATGCGCTTGAAAATAAAAGCATGTGACAGGACTTCCCCGGTGGCCCAGTGGTTAAGACTCCGTGCTTCCACTGCAGGGAGAATTACTTGAGTTAGCTTGGTAACACATTTTTTTTTTTTAATTATTATTTATTTATTTTTGGCTGTGTTGGGTCTTCGTTTCTGTACGAGGGCTTTCTCTAGGTGCAGCAAGTGGGGGCCACTCTTCATCGCGGTGCGCGGGCCTCTCACTATCACGGCCTCTCCCGTTGCAGAGCACAGGCTCCAGACGCGCAGGCTCAGTAGTTGTGGCTCACGGGCCTAGTTGCTCCGCGGCATGTGGGATCTTCCCAGACCAGGGCTCGAACCCATGTCCCCTGCATTGACAGGCGGATTCTCAACCACTGCGCCACCAGGGAAGCCGATAACACATTTTTTTGAGAAGTCTTTCTTGAACTCTAAATGAAAGTCCAAATTTAGTGGTACAAATTATTTTACTGCAATTAATAAAGGTTTGTATTATATGCTTACCAACATAAAGATTTATACATATACTTCTAATGCAAATACGATATTTTGGTGCTTTTACCATTTTTCTTTTGGATTCCTCAGACGGTGTTCTAATCTGCCAGTTTCATTCTCTCGGCTGCAATTACTCTCTAGCTGGCTCCAGTGTACATTTCAGTGCTGTATACAGATAGGCACACATACATGCAGATACAATGCCAATTCTTATGGAGAATTACTGTTTACAGTGCTTGCTGGTTCCCCAAACTTGGAAATTGATTTTAGTTCCTACTTCTTATTATCTGACAACTATTCATCTACTATAGTGAGGAAAAATAGCACTGAAAAAAGAGGAGACGAAGGAGAACTGTAGTGTCACCTTTTCTTTTTCTGCAGAGGACACTGCTTGGATTCTGGGAGAAAACAGCTCGAATGATGTCCCAAATCCATGGGACCTGTATTGGCTTTCATCCATATGATTTTGTAGCTCTCAAGGTACATTTCTTTCAATGGTCTTTTCTTAGATTTATTACACTTCATTTGGATAATAATTTTGAAACTACTTTTTGCTAAGCCTAATTTCAACTTTACAAAACACTGGGAAACGTTTTTCTACACTCTTTCAGCCATTTTTCTGAAGTTCCCTGATTCCAGATTCTACCAGCAGCACTAAACAAATACATGGAAATACTGCTGGTGGGCTCAAGATATTATTAGTAGGGTGGGGGGAAGGGGGACTAAAAGAGAAAGTGAAAAGAAAATTAAAATACAAAAGAGAGAAAAGGTTATGGAAAGGAAAAACTTGAGAGGAACAAGTGATGGAAAGTGGTAATGTGTTTTCAAAAATGACCACATTACCCTCCTGACAATTTTAGGAGTTAAAGAA
This sequence comes from Balaenoptera acutorostrata, assembly GCF_949987535.1. Classification (NCBI taxonomy): domain Eukaryota; kingdom Metazoa; phylum Chordata; class Mammalia; order Artiodactyla; family Balaenopteridae; genus Balaenoptera; species Balaenoptera acutorostrata. The sequence continues at coordinate 61,511,921 of NC_080071.1, read as the reverse complement.
AAATCTCCTTGCTTTACTTTTACACTCATGTCATAGATGTGATTCATGATACAAAAATTATGCCAGTTTTGGTCATTATGTATGTGTGGTTGCCTCTGAAGAGACTACTGTATTAGGTCAGCTCTTTCTGTAACACCTACATGAAAATGTACCCTTCCTGTCAACCTTCTGTGCATATGGCTTATCCAGCAGAGATGCACTGTGTTAATCATTTCTTCCGTTCTGGTAAGCTAGGTTTCAGTACCTTTGAACTTATCATTCTGCTTTATTTTCAGTAGAGCTTGAAAATGTTGAGTGTGCCTAAGTTGAATGTGATATCTGTGATGGGTTCATATCCTGCAACTGTATATTACAGGGGCTTAGTATGGATTTTTAAGTCAGGTTCTGACATAGCATCTTCTGTTTTTGGTAGATGCCCTTGAATTCGTTTTATGTTGTTGTGTATGTGTTTTGTTTTTTACTTTTTCTATGTTAATGCTTTACTGTATAGCATACTGTGTATTTAGGGAAATTTAATATCCAATTTCTGCTCAGACTTGAAGTTGAAAATCTTTAGTTGTATTTAGAACGTTGCAGTACCGGCTGGCGACACAGTGTAAGTCTTCTTTTTCTTTGGCATATCACAGAGTGGTGAACCCTGTGGCTGGCCCATGGTGTGCGTAGTGGCTACAGGCTGCCAGGAGACAAAGGACACAGGGCTCGGGTCAAATTACATCAGCATACATCTCCCATATCTCACACTTTCTACTTCATAACTCTTCCTATTTTATATTGTTCTTTAGAATTTTTGTTCTCATTTTCGTTTGTGCAAAGAGAGCAACAGATTCTTTGCATCTACTTAACATTGAATTTCTTACCCTTAGCAACTACAAGACACTCCAATCAAGCTTACTGAAGACCACAAGGAAGAACGAATAGAAGACAGTTCTCTCCCGGAAAACCTCAATAAGTAAGCAGACAAAAGTTATAAATCATGTTATGGAAGTCCTGGATACCATTACCATTGTACCATATATTTGGAAAGAGTTGCTTCTTCTTTGGTTTACCGAATACTTATTTCTCTGTCATTTTTCCTGTTAACGTTAAACGTTTGTTTTGAAACCTACCACCCACCCTCCCCCATTTTTAACATGGCAGGCAAAGTTGATGATAGGAATACAGAACAGTTTGGGTGATAAACCCAAATTCTATAGTGTGGGAGACTGAGCCTTGTATTAAGAGCCTCTACCTAGTGAATCCCAGAAGGGGCAGCTTGCAAAAGAAAGGGACAGGTGCCAGCAGCTATGAGACAGAAGCTATGGAAAATCTGTCTCCAAAACAACACAGATGGGACTGGGATTGGTTACCTGAAAATGGAGGCTCTTGCTGTGCACATCTTTCACGTTGCCTCTTTCCTTCCCTTTAATTACATTTTACCTTTGTTTTCCTTTCAGAACTGCCACTTGTCATTTTAACCAGACTGCACTGAGTTTAATAGCGAACCCAGAAATAGGCCCAAACAATGACAACCATATATTGTTGAGTGGAAGGGGATCTGAAATATAAGTATTTCACCCTTTTCTCTAGGGGGAAATACAAATGTTTTTACTAACTTAGATATATAAATGTTTTAGTATATAGATTACACAATCAAATGTATAGATATGAATTAAATGTATTAACTTCGTTATACATTGACATTTAAAATTGTACATTAAGTATATTAAATTGGTAAATATTTCCGTTACCACATTTTATGAAAGTTTTATTCAGAATCTTCTCATACATCTTCAGCATTATGAAAGCTACCTTATTTTAAAACAATTTTATTTATTTATTTTATTTTTGGCTGCATTGGGTCTTCGTTGCTGCGCGCAGGCTTTCTCTAGCTGCATCGAGTGGGGGCTACGCTTTGTTGTGGTGTGCGAGCTTCTCATTGTGGTGGCTTCTCTTGTTGTGGAGCACAGGCTTTAGGCACGCGGGCTTCAGTAGTTGTGGCTTGGAGGCTCTAGAGCACAGGCTCAGTAGTTGTGGTGCACGGGCTTAGTTGCTCCTCGGCATGTGGGATCTTCCTAGACCAGGGATCGAACCCATTTCCCCTGCATTGGCAGGCGAATTCTTAACCACTGCGCCACCAGGGAAGTCCGAAAGCTACCTTTTGAGTTAACTAACAGATTCCAAAACACTTCATCTTCTCTTCCATTCAGAGTGTTTAAAACACCATCTATCTATTCTGTCGTTGGAAATTTCATCCCAAATCAAGGTATCTGCTCTGTAGGCTTATTTTTGTAGTATTTGCAAATAAATACTATATTGCTTTTTAAGTGTCTTTAAAGACTTTATTTTTTTTATTTTTTTTTATTTATGGCTGCGTTGAGTCTTTGTTGCTGTGCACAGGCTTTCTCTAGTTGTGGTGAATGGGGGCTACTCTTCACTGCAGTGCGTGGGCTTCTCATTGCGGTGGCTTCTCTTGCTGAGGAGCACAGGCTCTAGGCACACGGGCTTCAGTAGTTGTGGCACACAGGCTTAGTTGCTCTGCGGCATGTGGGATCTTCCCAGACCAGGGCTCGAGCCCGTGTCCCCTGCATTGGCAGGCGGATTCTTAACCACTGTGCCACCAGGGAAGTCCCAAAAGACTTATTTTAGGGGCTTCCCTGGTGGCGCAGTGGTTGAGAATCTGCCTGCCAATGCAGGGGACACGGGTTCGAGCCCTGGTCTGGGAAGATCCCACATGCCGCAGAGCAACTAGGCCCGTGAGCCACAATTACTGAGCCTGCGCGTCTGGAGCCTGTGCTCCGCAACAAGAGAGGCCGCGATAATGAGAGGCCCGCGCACCGCGATGAAGAGTGGCCCCCACTTGCCACAACTAGAGAAAGCCCTCGCACAGAAACGAAGACCCAACACAGCCATAAATAAATAAGTAAATAAATAAAAATTAAACTTAAAAAAAAAAAAAAGACTTATTTTAAAAAACCCTCCAATACTAGAGTTGTGAGGTTATACCCCAGGAATAATAACTAAATCTGGTTCAATTTCTTTATCTCATTTTTTTATTATTATACCAGATGGATGATATAAATTTCCAAAATTAGTATTGGTTTGGAATGTTTTAGGCCAATGTGCCTTCTTTTGTAAACATCACTTTGTTGTTCAAAATACAGTATTCCATTTTTTCTACAATTCTTCACTCCCTCTAGTTCCCAAGTATTCTTGAGCAAAATTTTTTTTTATACATCTTTATTGGAGTATAATTGCTTCACAATGCTGTGTTAGTTTCTGTTGTACAACAAAGTAAATCAGCCTTATGCATACATATATCCCCATATCCCCTCCCTCTTGAGCCTCCCTCCCACCCTCCCTATCCCACCCCTCTAGGTCTTTGCAAAGCACGGAGCTGATCTCCCTGTGCTATGCTGCTGCTTCCCACTAGCTATCTATTTTACATTTGGTAGGGTATATATGTCAATGCTATTCTCACTTTGCCCCAGCTTCCCTCCCCACCCCCGTGTCCTCAAGTCCATTCTCTATGTCTGCGTCTTTATTCCTGCCCTGCTGCTAGGTTCATCAGTACCATTTTTTTTAGATTCCATACATATGCATTAGCATATGGTATGTGTTTTTCTCTTTCTGACTTACTTCACTCTGTATGACAGACTCTAGGTCCATCCACCTCACTACAAATAACTCAATTTCATTTCTTTTTATGGCTGAGTAATATTCCATTGTATATATGTGCCACATCTTCTTTATCCATTCATCTGTCGATGGACACTTAGGTTGCTTCCATGTCCTGGCTATTGTAAATAGTGCTGCAGTGAACATTGTGGTACATGTCTCTTTTTGAATTATGGTTTTCTCAGGGTATATGCCCAGTAGTGGGATGAACAAAAAACCTTTTAATGCTTGAAAACTAAACTTCATACTTGATGGCGTTGGTGACAGATGTTCTCTGTGGTATAGTATTTAGCACAGCGTTTACCATGCTGAACGTGGTGCTTGGTGCTTCATCAATACTCAGTAAATATACATTGAAAGGATAAGAGGTGAAGGATTATTTTTACAGTCTGTGTAGCTCTAGAGAAGAAGATTTGTCTCAGACAGATTTTAGGAGATCTACCAGACAACTTTTTTTTTTTTTTTAAAGTGTTCTTTTTTTTAATTAATTAATTAATTTATTTATTTATTATTTTATTTATGGCTGTGTTGGTCTTTGTTTCTGTGCGAGGGCTTTCTCTAGTTGTGGTAAGCGGGGGCCACTCTTCATCGCGGTGCGCGGGCCTCTCACTATCGCGGCCTCTCGTTGCGGAGCACAGGCTCCAGACGCGCAGGCTCAGTAGTTGTGGCTCACGGGCTTAGTTGCTTCACGGCATGTGGGATCTTCCCAGACCAGGGCTCGAACCCATGTCCCCTGCATTGGCAGGCAGATTGTCAACCACTATGCCACCAGGGAAGCCCCAGACAACTATTTTATATGTCTCCTCAGTTAAAAAAAATTTTTTTTAAGCCACATAAAACTGTTTGTAGAGTATGAGTCCCAAATGTATTTTAACCAAAATCTTTGGATTTTTTTGTCTTTACTTTAGGTTAGTTTTGTCAGATGAGGCAGTGAGCTTGGGAAGTGAACCAGGTAAGATGGTAAATTCATTAAAATGTGAAATGATCACATTTAAATGTCAAAACAGTTTGTTACAGCCTTTGGGGGTTGTGTTAATATCCATTCAATTAAAAAATGTTAAGTCCCTTTATAAGTCTCTTCTGTACAAACTTGAGTTCGCCTTTTTTCCCAGCTTTATTGAGGAGCTGTAATTGACATGTAACACTGTAAGTTTAAGGTGCACAGTGTGATGATTTGGTATATGTTAGTATTGCAAAATGATTTTCACCATAAGATTAGTTAACACATCTATCATCTCACATAGTTACCATATTTATTTTGGGCATAAGAACATTTAAGATTTACTCTCTTAGCAATTGTTTTTAACTATAGTTACATGCTATATGTTAGATCCCCAGAACTTACTCATCTTATAACTGGAAGGTTGTACCCTTTGGCCAATCTCCCCATTTCCCGCATCCCCCAGGCCCTAGCAACCACCAGTCTACTCTCTGTCTCTAGGAGTTCGGCTTTTTTAGATCTCACATTTAAGTGAGATCATAGTGTCTTCCTCTGTCTGACTTATTTCACTTAACGTAATGCCCTCTTGAACAGCAATGAACCAGCGCGGCAATGAACATGAGGGTGCAGATACCACTTTGAGATAGTGATTTCATTTCCTTTGTATATAAACCCTGAAGTGGAATTGCTGGATCATATAGTAGTTCTATTTTTAATTTTTTGAGGAACCTCCATACTGTTTTTCATAATGGCTATACCAATTTAGACATTCCCACCAACAGTACACAAGGCTTCCTTTTTCTCCACATCACCACCAGCATTTATCTCCTGTCTTTTTTATAACAGCCATTCTAACAGGCATAGGTGATATTTCATTGTGGTTTTGATTTGTATTTGATTTCATTAGTACTGTTGAGCACCATTTCGTGTCCCTATTGGCCATTTATATGTCTTTGGTTGGAAAAATGTCTACTTTACCCATTTTAAAAATCAGATTATTGTTGGTTTTTTAAATATTGAGTTGTATGAGTGCATTATATATTTTAATATGAACGCCTTATCACATCTATGGTGTGCAGATATTTTACCTATTCTGCCAATTGCCTTTTCATTTTCTTGATCTTTTTTTTTTCCCCAGAGATTTTTAGTTTGATGTAGTCCCACTTGTTTATTTTTGCTTTTGTGTCTTGAGCTTTTTGTGTCATATACCAAAAATCATTGCCAATACCAGCGTCAAGGAGTTTTTTCTCTGTTTTTTATTCTAGGAGTTTTACAGATTCAGATTATTACATTTAAGTCTTTAATCCATTTTGAGTTAATTTTTGTGAGTGGTGTAAGATAAGAGTTTAATTTCATTCTTTTGCATGTGAATATCCAGTAAGTATAGCTACCCCTGCTCTCTTTTGCATTCCATTTGCATGGAATATGTTTTTCTATCCCTCCACTCTCAATCTTTGTGTATGTATCCTTAAAGCTAAAGTGAGTCTCTTGTAGGCAGCATGGATCTTGTTTTTTTTAATCCGTTCAGTGGGTAAAATGTCTTTTGATTGGAGAATTTAATCCATTTACATTTAATTATTGATAAGTAAGGATTTACTAATGCCATTTTGTTCATTGTTTTCTGACTGTTTTGTAGTTCCTTTGTTCCCTTATTCCTTTCTTGCTATCTTCCTTTGTGACTTGATGACTTTTTGTGGTGGTATGCTTTGATTCTTTTATCTTAACTTTTTATGTACCTATTACAGGGTTTTTTTGGTGATTACCATGAGGCTTATAATAAAATGTCTTATACTTATAACATTATTTTAGGCTGATAACAATTTAATTTGATAGCATACAGAAACTCTATACTTCTACTTCTCCTCCCCTCACATTTTAGGTTATTGATGTTACAGTTTACATGTCTTTTACATTGTGTGTCCAATAACAAATTATTATAGTTATTTTTAATATGTTTGTTTTTTAAATTTTAAACTGGAATTGAAAGTGATTTATGCACCACTGTTACAATATTACAGAATCTGACTATGACTATATATTTACCTTTACTGATGAGTTGTACACATTCATGCATTTTTACAAGGTTAATTGGCATCCTTTTATTTCAGCTTGTAAAGTGACATTTAGCATTTCTTATAAGGCAGGTCTAGTGGTAATGAACTTTCTCAACTTTTGTTTGTTTGAGAAAGTCTTTATCAGGTCTTCATTTCTGAAGGACAGCTCTGCTGATACAGTATTCTTCATTGATATTTTTTCTTTCCAATATTTTGGATATATCGTCCCACTCTCTCCTGGCCTGCAAAGTTTCTCCAGAGAAATCTGCTTATGGTTTTATAGGGTTTCCCTTGAATGTGACAAGTCACTTTTCTCTTGCTGCTTTCAAAATTCTGTCATTGACTTTAGACAGTTTAACTATAATGGGTCACAGTCTCTGGTTGGGTGAACTTGCTGCCCCTGCTCTCAGGTGGTGGAGGTGGTCAGGCTACTTGCCGGGCTCTGTGTTCAAGCAGTTCTGCTGGCTGGGCTCTGTGGTCAGGTGGTGCTGTGCTCTAGGGTCAGACAGTGTTACTAGCTGGGCTCTACAATCACCTCCAGTCAGGCAGGGTCACTGGCTGTGCTCCCTCACCAGGTGCTGCTGCTGCCTGGCCTCTGCATGCAGGTGGGGCTGCAGCAGGGCTTCACGATCTGATGCAGCCTCAGCCTGTACTTTGCAATCAGGCAGAGCCACAGGCCGAGTTTCATAACTGGGCAGGACTATCGCTGTGCTCGGCTTTTGGGCAAGGTCGCTGGCCAGACTTCCTGGTAGGGTGGGGCCTCATACTGTACCCCACAGTTGGGGGGTGTCATTGACTGGGCTCCCTGCCTAAGTGAGACTGCAGGATGTGCCCAGCAACTGGGCATAGACGTAGGCTGGGCTCTGCTGCCAGGCAGGGCTATAGACTGGGGTGTGCTGCTGGGCAGTACTGTGAGCTGGGCTGGGAGGCTCCCCAGGGTCCCTTTTAGGGCATCCTGGTCAGGTGGGCTGGGGCCATGCTCCCCTGTTGGGTGGGGCTGCTGACTTGCTTCCCTGCCTGGGCAGGCAGTAGGATATGCTCTGCAGCTGCCCCGGATCTCAGTCCAGGCTTCCTGGTCAGGCAGAACTGGAGGCTCTGCTCAGCAATGAGTTAGCTTTCAAGCAGTACCTAATTAGAGGGTCCAGTTGTCTTCTTTAGGGAATTCTGGTCTTCTCTAAGATAGGTGCTTTTAGTGTAGATATTCATTTCACAGGGTTGTATGATTGTTTCAAAATTATCCTCATATTTAAATTCGTGTTCTTATTTTTTTTCGTGTTCTTATTTTTTAATAAATATATATTATATGTACAGTCAACATATATATGAATTACTCTAGCTTTGGAGCCAGAAAAATCTGGGTTTGAGTGCTGGCTTTTTTTTTAAAACAAGTCATTTATGCCTCTTTCATTTTTCTTATCTGAAAAATGAGTCATACACTCCTGCCTTGCAGGACATTAGGGCTAGATATATTTATCAACTATATAGCACACAGTAGGTGTCCAATAAATGTGATAGGTATTTTTAAGCATACACATAAATACAGACCATATTGATAAAAGAAACTAAGAAACTATAATAATCATGAGCTCATATATCTAACATACCTTCAGACTTACGTTCCAAAGATTAGCTAATTTTGCATGTATAATCCTGTACCTAAGTAGAGAATATTTTTTTAACAGTCATAAATGAAATATAATGGACATTGTTGTAGTTTCACTATCCATCTATAGTATTATTTTGTCTTTTAAAGCCTGCTGTATCAGCAGTTATATCCCTTTTCTTATTGAAGTATAGTTTATGTACAATATTATATGTTACAGTGTACAGCATAGTGATTCACAATTTTTAAAGGTTATGCTCCATTTATATTGGGTTGGCCAAAAAGTTCTTTTGGGGTTTTCCATAACATCTTATGGAAAAACCCAAATGAACTTTTTGGCCAACCCACCAATTATTATAAAATATTGGTTATATTCTGTGTGTTATACAATATATCCTTATAGCTTATTTTATATGTAATAGTTTGTACCTTTTAACCTCATACCCCAAAATTGCACTTCCCTCTTCCCTCTCCCTACTGGTAACTACTAGTTGGTTCTCTGTATCTGTGTGCCTGGGGTTTTTTTGTTATGTTCACTAGTTTGTTGTATTTTTTAGATTCCACATATAAGTGACATCATAGTATTTGTCTTTCTCTGTCTGACTTATTTCACTTAGCATAATACCCTCCAAGTCCATCCACATTGCTGCCAATGGCAAAAATAAACTCAAAATGGATTAAAGACCTAAATGTAAGGCTGGAAACCATAAAAGTCCTAGAGGAAAACATATGCAGAACACTCTCTGACATAAATCATAGCAATATTTTTTTGGATTCATCTCCTAAAGCAAGGGAAATAAAAGCAAAAATAAACGCATGGGACCTAATCAAACTTAAAAGCTTTTGCACAGCAAAGGAAACCATCAACAAAATGAAAAGGCAACCTATGCAATAGGAGAAACAATTTGCAAATGATGTGACTGATAAGGGGTTGTTATCCAAAATACATAAACAGCTCATACAACTCAACATCAAAAAAACAACCTAATTAAAAAATGGGGGGCTTCCCTGGTGGCGCAGTGGTTGAGAATCTGCCTGCTAATGCAGGGGACACGGGTTCGAGCCCTGGTCTGGGAAGATCCCACATGCCACGGAGCAACTGGGCCCGTGAGCCACAGCTACTGAGCCTGCGCGTCTGGAGCCTGTGCCCCGCAACGGGAGGGGCCGCGATAGTGAAAGGCCCGCGCACCGCGATGAAGAGCGGTCCCCGCACCGCGATGAAGAGTGGCCCCCACTTGCCGTAACCAGAGAAAGCCCTCGCACGAACCGAAGACCCAACACAGCCAAAAATAAATAAATAAATAAATAAAGTAGCTATAAAAAAAAAAAAAAAAAAAATTTGAACTTTAAAAAAAAAAAAAAAATGGGCAGAAGACCTGAATAGACATCTTTCCGAAGAAGACATACAGATGGCCAACAGGAACATGAAAATATGCTCAGCATTGTTAATCATCAGAAAAATGCAAATTAAAACCATAATGAGATACCACCTCACACCTGTCAGAATGGCTATCATCAAAAAGACCACAAGTAACAAATGTTGGTGAGAATATGGAGAAAAGGGAACCCTCGTACACTGCTGGTGGGAATGTAAATTGGTGCAGCCACTGTGGAAAAAAGTATAGAGGTTTCTCCAAAAACTAAAAATAAGACTGCCATATGACCCAGCAATTCCACTCCTGGGTATGTATGCAAAAAAACCCCCAAAACAGTTATTCAAAAAGATACATGCATTTCAATGTTCATAGCAGCATTACTTACAATTGCCAAGATGTGGAAGCAACCTAAATGTCCATCAATAGATGAATGGATAAAGAAGATGTAGTGTATATGTACTCAGTCATAAAAAATAATGAAAATTTGCCATTTGCAACAACATGGATGGACTTGGAGGGTATTCTGCTAAGTGAAATAAGTCAGAGAAAGACAAATACTGTATGATGTCGCTTATATGTGGAATCTAAAAAATACAACACACTAGTGAACATAACAAAAAACCCCCAGGCACACAGATATAGAGAACCAACTAGTAGTTACCAGTGGGGAGAAGGAGGAGGGGAGGGGAAAAATAGGGCTAAAGGATTAAGAGGTACAAACTACTGTGTATAAAATAAATAAGCTACAAGTATATATTGTACAACACAGGAAATATAGTCAACATTTTATAATAATTATAAATGGAGCATAACCTTTAAAAATTATGAGCCACTATGTTGTACACTTGTAACATATAATATTGTACATCAACTATATTGCAATAAAATTCTTTTTTTTTTTTAATTTTATTTATTTATTTTTGGCTGTGTTGGGTCTTCATTTCTGTGCGAGGGCTTTCTCTAGTTGCGGCAAGTGGGGGCCACTCCTCATCGCGGTGCGCGGGCCTCTCACTATCGCGGCCTCTCTTGTTGTGGAGCACGGACTCCAGACACGCAGGCTCAGTAATTGTGGCTCACGGGCCTAGTTGCTCCGTGGCACGTGGGATCCTCCCAGACCAGGGCTGGAACCCGTGTCCCCTGCATTGGCAGGCAGACTCTCAACCACTGCACCACTAGGGAAGCCCTAAAATTCTTTTTTAATTAAAAATGGTCCTAATAATAGTTGAAGATGTAAAAATCTTGGATTTTGTTTTTTTTTTTTAATTCTTTTTTTTTTTTTTGCCACACTGCATGGCATGAGGAATCTTAGTTCCCCAACCAGGGATCAAACCCTGGCCCCGGCAGTGAAAATGCCAAGTCCTAACTCCTGGTCCACCAGGGAATTCCCTATCTTGGATTTTTTTTTTTTTTTTTTTTGGTCTCTGTCTATACTGGGTTGCAAATTAGGTAGAGATGTGGGAAACAGACTCTAAGAAACTGGCTCCTAGTGTAGTAATAGGGCATAATTTATCTCAATATAGGCCCAAAACTTAGAGATAATTTTTTTAAAAAATAATGTTTGCCTATGGGTTTTTTGTTTGTATGTTTGATTTTTTAATGTTGAACATTAAACATTAGAAAAATATGCTGTCTTTTAAGTACATGTGTTTGATCTTTCCCTTCATATGAAATCACTACTGTAAATGAGAAATGTGGAGATGCTGCTCACAGCTATGCACAGCTCTCAGAAGAACAAAGCAGCCTTTGAATTAACATACGTACAACATACCCTGTTAGGAACAGGGATTTGAGCCAGGCTGTCTGGTTTGAACCTGCGCTCCACTGTTAAGTAATTGTGTGACCTTGAGCAAGTTACTCGACTTCTTGCCTTGCTAGTGCCTCATCTGCGAGGTGGGGATGCCTTGGTCATGGCACTACCCGGCAGGGTTTTTTTGAGGATCTCCATGGTAACGTGCGCCAAGCCCTGAGAAGAGCACCAGGGACTCAGCAAGCTCTGTAGCCACATTAGCTGTTACTAGTTTCCAGGTCCCCACACCTTGCAGTATAGGATATGGAAGTTTGGCACAAAAATTGCATCAACTTCACAGTTTTGCTAAGTGTCAGCTCGTCTTAGAGCATCTGTCCAGGGCCTGTGCTAGGCCCAGGGAACACAGAGATGACCAGCTCCACTCCTCCACCAGGAAATCCTGAGTCTGATACAGGCATGAGCAAATAAACCAGTAGAAGGCAGCATGGGGAATATTACACATGTGTTATTAACTTGAAAAATTATAATCCTCAAGGAATAACCTCAAGTAATAATGTATTGCTCAGTGTATTTGTTTTCTATTGCTATGTAATAAATTATCACAGATTTGAAAAAAAAGCACAACATATCCAATCATTTATTCATTCATTCAACATAAAATGAATACCTGTTGTGTCAGAGACGTGGAGAGCAGGCAGAACAAAATATAGTTGACCCTTGAACAACGCAGGGGTTAGGGACACCACCCACCTCCCCACCCCTACCCCTCTCGCCCCCGAGCAGTCGAAAACCCACATGTAACTGTTGACTCTGCCAAAATTTAGCTACTAATAGCCTACTGTTGAATGGAAGCCTCACTGATAACAATCAGTTAACACGTATTTTGCATGTTATATGTATTGTATACTGTATTCTTACAATAAAGCTAGAGAAAAAAGAAAGTTATTAAGAAAATTATAAGGAAGAGACTTCCCTGGTGGAGCAGTGGTTAAGAATCCGCCTGCCAATGCAGGGGACACGGGTTCGAGCCCTGGTCCGGGAAGATCCCACATGCCACGGAGCAACTAAGCCTGTGTGCCACAACTACTGAGCCCTCATGCTGCAACTACTGAAGCCTGTGCACCTAGAGCCCGTGCTCCACAACAAGAGAAGCCACCGCAATGAGAAGCCCGTGCACCGTAACAAAGGGTAGCCCCCGCTCGCTGCCACTAGCGAAAGCCCACAAGCAGCAATGAAGACCCAATGCAGCCAAAAATAAATAAAAATTTTAAAAAAAGAAAATTATAAGGAAGATAAAATACCTTTACAGACTGCGCTGTATTTATGAATACCATACATTTACATTGTTTACAAGATGAATCATCTATCAGTACCTACATCAATATTGTCTTACATAATATAAAACACTGTAGATATTATATGTATTACTAACACTAGACATCAAAAATAAAAAGATAATGTGAAAAAGAAATTCATATTTATTTACAGGTGTAACGATTCATGCGTCTGTAACAAAGAAGCAGCAATACGATTGCATTATGGTAGCCTAGTGTAACTGCTAGACTGTTTGGATGCCTTCCATGTTGACTCAGGGGCTCTGGATGGCCAGGGGCATTGTCCAATTTCAAAAGAACTTTAGAAGTCAGTCCCTTCCTGGCAAGGAACTTCCTGACTTCAGGGACAAAGCATCAGTGAAACCGATTCAGAAAAAGAGTTCATGGTCCAGTCCTTCTTGTACAACCAGAAGACTGGCAGCTGGTGTTTACCTTTTCCCTTCAAGGCTTGGGGGTTAGCAGCTTTGTAGATGAGGGCAGTCCTGATCATGCACCTGACTGCATTTGCACAAAACAGAAGAGTTAGCCTGTCCCTTCCTGCCTTAAGTCCTGGTGCTCACTCCTCTTCCTTATTAATAAATGTCCCTAGTGGCATTTTTTTGCCAGAATAGGACAGTTTTGTCTGTATTAAAAACCTGTTCAGGCAAATATCCTTTCATATCAATGATTTTCTTAATGTCATCTGGGAACTCGTCTGCTGTATCTTTTTCAACACAGTTTCTCCTGTTATCTTGACCTTTTTTAAGCCAAACCTCTTTTTAAAATTATCAAACCATCCTTTACTGTCATTGAATTCTCCAGCATTAGATCCGTCACCTTCCTTTTGCTTTAGATTGTCATATAATGACTTTGCTTTTTCTCAAATCATATTAGTCTATAGTTATGCCTTTCTCATAGCAATCCTGCACCCACATAAAAGCTGCATTTTTAATACGAGATAAAAAGGTACTTTACCAAACATGCGAGGTTTTTGCACCTGCTGGCATAGCTGCAGTGATGGCTTCATGAATTTCCTTTTGTTTTTTTACAATGGTCCTTACCCTGGATTCATTTATCTTGAAATGGGCAACTGCAGCTGCATACCTCAATCTATGGTACATACCAAGCATTTCAACATTTTCTTGTAATTTTCTGTGCTTCTTGGAAGCACTTCCAGCATCACTAGTGGCACTTCCTATGGGTCCCATGGTGTTATTCAGAGTTTACAGTATTACGGTAAACATGAAAAATACGTTAAGACTTGAGAGATCAGTTTTTACTGTGATACACAATTTATTGGAGAAAGGAAATGGTTGTGTGGCAATGATTAGTGTCATTTTTTAAAATTATTTATTTATTTATTTATATTTATTTATGGCTGTGTTGGGTCTTCGTTTCTGTGCGAGGGCTTCCTCTAGTTGCGGCAAGCGGGGGCCACTCTTCATCGCGGTGCGCGGACCTCTCACTATCGCGGCCTCTCTTGTTGCGGAGCACAGGCTCCAGACGAGCAGGCTCAGTAGTTGTGGCTCACGGGCCTAGTTGCTCCGCGGCATGTGGGATCTTCCCAGACCAGGGCTCGAACCTGTGTCCCCTGCATTGGCAGGCAGATTCTCAACCACTGCGCCAGGGAAGCCCGATTAGTGTCATTTTAAGCTGATACTCCCAACACTTGAACTCACTGCAGTAGCAACCGGAGGTGGCTATGAAATTACTACAGTTAATTTTATGTAGTTATGATTTAATTACTGCATCTTTACGTTTATTTACATTTCTCTCAGCTGCAAATTGTGCCATATCAATGTTTGTGTGCATAAGTTTTGATAAATTTTAACTTTTTATAATAGATTTGTGTGTATTTTATGGTAGTAAATGATAAAAATAGACTAGTATGTACATATATTTTATGCATTCATGACATACCTAACTTTTTCTTAATGATTTTGATATTTCTTGACTGTGAGGTTCTTCTGTGAGTTTTTTCAAATTGTCACAAATCTCCAAAACTTTTTCCAGTGTATTTATTGAAAAAAATCCACATATAAGTGGACCTGTGCAACTTCAAACCCTTATTGTTAGGGTCAGCTGTATAAAATAGCCTTTCGGAGACTATAGAATGAGAACAAATCCACCAGGGAAGGAATAGGCTTTGGAATGTGAAAACTTTATTTAATTGAGGTATAATTGACATATAACATTGTATTAGTTTCAGGTGTACAACATGATGATTGGCTATATGTATATATTGCAAAATGACCACCACAGTAAGTCCTAGTTAACATCCATCCTCATACACAGTTACAAATTTTTTCTTGTGATGAAAACTTTTAAGATTTACTGTCTAAGCAACTTTCAGATATGCACTACAGTATTAACTATAGTCGACATGCTGTACATTACATCGTCATGACTTATTTATTTTATAACTGGAAGTTTTGTGCCTTTTGACTCCCTCCGCTCATTTTGCCTCCACCCCTGCCTCTGCCTCTGGCCTCCAGCACTGTTCTCTACGTCTGTGAGCTCGGGTTTGTGTGTTCTTTAGATACCACATATAAGTGAGATGGTACAGTATTTGTCTTTCTCTGACTTATTTCACTTAGCATAATGCCCTCAAAGTCCATCCATGTCATTGCAGATGGTAAGATCTCATTCTTTTTTTTATGGCTGAATAATATTCTATTGTATATGTGAACCACATTTTCTTTATCCATTCACCCATCGATGGACACTTAGGTTGTTTCCATATCTTGACTATTGTAAATAATGCTGCAATGAACATGGGGGTGCATTTAACTTTTTGAAATAGTGTTTTCATTTTTTTTGGATAAATACCCAGAAGTGGCATTGTTGAATTATATGGTAGTCTATTTTTAATTTTTTTGAGGAACCTCCATATTGTTTTCCATAGCCACTGCACCAATTTACATGGAATATGAAAACTTTTAACTTTCAAGAGGGCATAGATATAACAGAGGACCTGAATACCTGTGGGTATTACAAATTTATTTGTGTATATATATAGTGTTATATATATACATATGTGGTTTTTATATATGGTTCTTTAAATTTTTAGATGTATGTATTATAATCTGATTTGGTCAATTGAACAGTTTGGTCACATTATCATAAAATACTATAGTAAATAAGCATGCTAAATTTCTTCTTGTTCAACTTATCTTTTATGTGCTTTTTTTTCAGCAACTGAAGATCACAAGGAAAAACATTCTGGAATAAGAGAATTTGGAGCACCTCAGTTTTCTAACTCTGAAAATGGTAAATTATAATTTCACTGTATATATGGATAATTTATTATTTAAAATTCTTTAGTTTTTATTTAATATTTATTTATGTAACATGAAAATCTGTATAGGTCTCTACCCAGGAATGCAATCCTATACTTCTACTTTGTAGCGCATGCCAATGGAAATTATATTTAATTGCTTATTCTGTATGTTTCAGCCCTGTGGAATGTACCTCTGTAACTGTGAGGACATGTGGCACTGTGTTTATCTTACTATCTCATGTGTCTCTACCATCCAGTAATGTAGGCACTACCTACAATGTAAATACTACCTTGAATGTCTCTGCCAAGCATTGCAAACATTTTCTCCTAGTTTGTCTTTTGACTTTTCCTATAGTTGTTTCTTGCCATGAAAAAATTTTAAACATTTTATGTAGTCAACTTTATTAATCTTTTATTTTATTGGATCTGGTTTTTGTCATATGCAAAACCCAGGTTAGAGGAGTTCGTTTATGTTTTCTTCTAGTATTTGTATAGTTTTATTTTTTATATTTAGATCTCCAATTCATTTGGAGTTTATTCATGAATATAGCGTTAACAATGGATTAAATGTTATCTTTTTGCAAATGGCTATCCTTTATATTATTTTTTTAAATGCCATGTGTGCCCCAGTAATTTGAGATAACTTCCAATCATATGCTAGATTTCTATACGTATTTGAGTCTATTTCTGGACTTTCATAGAAACTTTTTTGTGTGTTTTTGTATCTGGTGGGACTAGTATCTTCCTCTTCATTATTTTCTTAACTATTCTTGCATGTTTATTTTTCAATATGAATTTTATATCAAATTGTCTAGCTCCATAAAAAAGCTCATTGATAGTTTTATTGTGATCACATTAAATATGAAAACTGACAGCTTGCTGATGTCAAGACATCCTAAGCAGAAACAAAGGGCATCTTTCTATTAAAGTTTACTTGTCTATCATTCAGATATAGTTTTTTCTTATAGGTTTTGAACATTTCTTGTTAAGTTTATTTCTGAATATTTTATTTCTTTTATTGCCATTATAAATGACATTTTCTTTCCATTTTATCTTTTAACTGGTTATTATTTTGTGTATTGATATAATTTTTGCATGTTAACCATATATCCTGCTACCTTGCTGACCTTGCTTATACTTTGAGTTAGTTTTATCATTGATTTTCTGGAACGTTCCAGGTATACCATCATGTCTTCTGCAAATAGAGATAGTCCTGTTTTTTCTTTATCAATTCTTGTGACTGTAATTAATTTCTTTTGTTTAATTGCATTGGTCACTACCACCAGAACAATGTGAAATAGTATTGTTCCTGATCTTAGTGTCAATGCCTGTACTGTTTCTGAATCAATTAAGATGCTAGCTTTTGGACTGAGGTATATATTTTACAGCGTTAAGGAAGTAGCCATACATTCCTGTTTTCTCAAGAGTTTTTATTAGAAATGATTGTTGAATTTTGCCAACAGGTTTTTCAGCATCTATGCCCTGTGAAAACATCTAGGCCTGTGATTTTTTGTGTTTTCTTCTCTGTGGAAATTGATCTGTTTAAGCTTTCTATCTGTACTGGGACCAATTTTAGTAAATTATATTTTTCTCAGAAATTATTCATTTTGTCTAGGTTTTCTAATTTATTTACATAGAGTTGTATAAAATCTCTTGATTTCTTAACAGCTTTATCAAGGTATAATTTAAGTACCATAAAATTCACCCATTGTAAGTATAAAATTCAATGACTTTTAGTAAATTTATAGAGTTGTGCAACCATCACAATTGACTATTAGACTATTCCCATTACTCCCCAAATTCTCTCATGCTTGTTTGCAATTAATCCTTCTCCCACTCCCCCACTCCCACCAGGCTAGAGCGAATTTTCATCTGGCTGAATTGAGAAGTGGGTGGAAGAGAGTGGTTCTTAGTTCAAGTACAATAGTCTTTCATTCATTCTAAATTTTAATAGATTTTCTTGAGTAAATGTTTCTTCACTTGGTGTGTGTCCTTGGAACAACTTCCAGAGACTTTAAATGGTTGTTTTTAAATTCATTTTCACCAGTTACTTAAAACTGATGTGCGGGTCCCTAGACCTCATCATTCTATCATGCTGGAAGCCCCTTTCATTTTTATTGATAATGATAAATATTTATTAATGATAAATATTTTATTGATATTTAGGGTCATGATTTTTCATGTTAGTTGTTATTTAAATACCCCATGGATTATGATATGAAATGTCTTCTTTATCATTTTTCAGAAATTCCATTACCCTTCCAACCAAGAATTGTTTAATAGAAGGTATTAAAAATGTGCAAGTGGAAGAGATTTTTATTTCTGATTTCATTAAAAAAGTTGTCTCATTTTATTGCATTATAATCAGAGCATGTTGTTTGTAATATTTCTATTTTAAGAAACTGATTTGTGTGTGTGCCTTAGTTATAATTAATTTCTGTGAATTTTCAGTGTGTGCCTGAGAAAAAGGTACATTTTCTATTAGGGTTTGCTTGTATTAAAAAATAACTACCGTGTTTTTTTATGCTGTTTAGATCTTTTATATCTTTACTTTTGTCCTCTTGGCCTGTTTTTTTACTGAGAGTGGTATATTAAAGTCTCCTGTTTTTAATTTCAGTTTCTCCTTGCATTTCCTGTTTCTGTCTTACATAGATGGTTGCTTAATTATTTTATACATAAATATTCATAACTATTAATATTTTCATTGTGAAATGTGGTCATTTTGATCTATAGCCTACCTAATTAGAAATTATTTTCACATAAACTCCTCATCAGTTTAATTGTTCATTAAAAATTATGTTAATAAAGTATGAGAACAGTGAAACAAACTTGATTTGCCCTATATGCTACTCTCATTTCCTCAAAAAGAAAAAAAAAATTCTGTTTTTATGTTCACTCAACAGTTGCAAAAGATGTACCAGTAGATTCATTGGAAGACGATTTTGAGAAGGAATTCTCATTTCTGAACAGCCTCCTAAGTCCTGGTTGTTGGAGTGCTAGTGAATTTTCCCAGGAATGCCAGGCTGTCTTTGGGAGCCCCAAGGCCAGTCTCACATCCCAGGAGCCTTCTGGGGGATCTGAGCCTCTTGCTCACTCCTCACGATTCCTTCCTTCACAACTCTTTGACCTTGGCCTTCGTGCTGCTGGAGCTTTCAACAGTAAGTGTCTGTGCAACATCTGGATACCCTTGAACTGTTGTATCTTTGTGAAGCAAAAGTATGTGCCTGTGGATGCTGAAATCAACAAGGAGATTGAGTTAGCTTCTGTACTACTGGATAAAATCTGCAGTCACACCAGTCAACGGGAAAAATAACAAATATCATTGGAGTCTGTCAACGAGAGTGAAATAAGGGCTGCTTTCCTGCCACCTCCACTAAACCCCACATTTTTTCATTGACTTTCCCAGGTGTCTTCTCTACATAGAAAATCAGTGTCTTGTTTAAAACTCTTGACCTGCTAATTACCCCTGCCTAGGGCAGGTGATACTGTTTCTTCCACCTAGCAAAACTTGGTGTGTTCTCTTCCTATGGGCTCAGAGTTAACGAGAGCAAAAGGAATAGGTCTGTAGCTGGTTCCACAGCAGCCTTCAGGGCAAGGCAGCGGGAATGGAGGACTGTGGTGGAAAGCTGGGAGCAGGAAAGGGTCACCTGCTTTGTTTATATGTCAAGGACTCTCTCCACTCACCTGCTGTTCCACCATCCTGTGTCCAACCCAACACCTTGGGAATCATTTTGCTCCCCACTTCCATATTGGTTCCAAAGTCCTGTCAATTCTGTTTCTAAAATGTGTCTCAAATTTCCCACTCCTCCTCCTCTGCCATTTAGAACCTCATTTGGTTTCCTGGGTTACTGTGACTCCTCCTAATAGGTCTCCCAAACCCCAATTCATCCTCCGTGTTTCCTCCAAAGTTCTCTCTCTAAGAAGCAGATTGAGATGTCAGCACCCTGCTTACATTTTTCAAAAATAAAGCACCATTGGCCCCAGGGTCAAACCTGCCAGTGCCTGCATTTCCACCCTTATCTCCTACCTTATTTCAAAATACCTGCCATTTTCGGTAACCGTACTGTTTCCAGACCCTTCTGAGGCATCTTTGCTCATGCCCCTCTTTGGCTATAATGTTCCGTAATAGAGCGTGGACTTGGGCCCAAATATTAGGTTCCCATCCAGTGTTTCCTCCACCACACCAGCCTTGAGGACTCCCTCAGTACTGCCAAGTGGAAGTGCTGTTTCCCTCCTCTGGCCTCCTGCAGTGCTTTATCGGTTTTCATGGCTGCAATCATAGTTTTTTTTTAATATAGATTTTATTTTTGTTTATTTTTGGCTGCATTGGGTCTTCGTTGCTGCGCGCGGGCTTTCTCTAGTTGCGTCGAGCGGGGGCTACTCTTCATTGCGGTGTGCAGGCTTCTCATTGCAGAGGCTTCTCTTGTTGTGGAGCATGGGCTCTAGGCGTGCGGGCTGCAGTAGCTGTGGCACGCGGGCTCAGTAGTTGTAGCGCATGGGCTTAGTTGCTCCGCGGCATGTGGGATCTTTCCGGACCAGGGCTCGAACCGGTGTCCCCTGTGTTGGCAGGCGGATTCTTAACCACTGCGCCACCAGGGAAGTCCTGCAATCATAGTTTATCCTGCCTTATATCCCTGTCTTTCAGCCTCACAGCACCTCACGGTGTCTTAATGCATTGTACTTTGTATTAAAATACTTATGTTCATACTTTATCTGCAAGACCATCATGCTTTATCCAATCTTCAAGCACCTCAAGGGCATATCTGTGGGGTGATTTATCTTGGTGCTTTCTATGACAGCAGCATAAAAGTTAGCTCAATAAATAAAATAAATATCAGTTAAATAATTACTCAGTAAGAATTGGTTAAATAACCTAAAAGTAAGAATGGACTGTACTATTTGATAACGAGTCCCCGTCTAGGATAATTCAGATGTTTTGCTTGTGGTAAAATTTTAGACAACAGTTATTCTCGTGTGGCATATCAATGGCCCAATAGTTATAAAGATTTACAAACTGATTCACTCTCTGCTATGAACTCCTGCTCTTTCTCCTTCACTTGCCACATCGCTAGCAGCATGGACTCCTCTCTTATTTTCTGGCAGTACAATATCAACAGGATTTCTGCACTACTCAGAACGTCTGTCCTGGTTCCTGCCTGCAGGCTGACGGGATATTCCCACATGATAGCCAAGGCAATTAGTCCTTGTGTTTGAGTGTCTTGCTGAGTCATCAGGCAGTTTAAACTGTTAAACTGCTCCCAGCACAGGACTCTTCCTACTTCACTAGTCTCTCCTTTATGTCTACCTCTTTTTCTCCTGTGATGTAGATCAGGAAGGTGAGCTGCCCTGAGAGTTTAAAGATCTATGTTCTAGGAGCCTCAAGTAGGAACTTGGGCCTCAGATGATCTCTACTATACAAGGAAGGTAGTAGGCCAGATAATCTAAGTTCCTTTCTAGTGCTGTGTTTTAATTATAGCATAAATAAGTTTTCATGTTACAGCAGACATTGCCCTGCGTTACTAGTATTCATAATGATACTTTTTAAGGAGTATATCATATTTCGTCACATTTGTCCACCATAATCCACTTAATTCCTTCCTTATTGTTTCTACTTTTTCATGTTATAGATAATGCTGCAATAAACAAAATCATGCACGTACTTTTTCCTTCAGTTAAATTATTTCCTTAAGATACATTTCTAGGAATGGGATTACCAAGTCAAAGGGTATAAACCTATTCATAGGTTTCAGGATTCTAATTGTCATGTTTATTTCCTCTCATCCTGACTCCTTAAAGCTTCTCTTTCTACACCTTATCCATTTGCCATTGTTTTAAAGAAAAAAAGCTTGTATATTTATTTCAGAACCACTTTGCAAAATGTAAGAAAGTCTAACTCTAGCTGGGACTAAACTTAGATGATTTGAATAAAATTCATAATAGCAGATATATGTCTTATACTGTAGAATATTACCCTGGTAGAAAGATTGGAGGACTTTTATTAGATATTTTTTCCCTTTTCTTGTTTTGCTGATGCTACTTTCTATTTGATTAATAATGGATAATTCATTATTTCTCTTTCCCCAGGCTGGGCCTCCCAAGGGGGATTAGAACTTCCTCTTTCACACATTGATAACCAGTCAGTGCCTTCACAGAGTCCAAAGAAATTAACAAAATGTAAGTTATTTACTTATATTATCATAAGTAATATGACATCATATTAACAATCAGTCAAATTCAGGTAAATTTAGAAAAGGACCATGTTACAGTCTTCACCTCATATTGTCCAGAAAAGTACTTTGTTAATAATGAATTAAAATGAAAGCTGTATCTAGCTATCCCTCACTGTGGAAAGAATTGAACAGAAATTGTGAGCTGCCATAGTAAACTAAATTCTGTACCTTAATCCTTTATATTTTGTGTTAAGGTTTGTTGATAATGGATAATACCATTAGGGATAGAAGATGCTCTGTTTACAGAATGCCTATTGACAAAGAATGCACCCAGGGTCTTAGCATAGGGCCTGGTACGTAGTAATTGCTAATATATATTGAGTACTTACTATATATATTTTTTAAATTTATTTATTTTTGGTTGTGTTGGGTCTTCGTTGCTGCGCCCGGGTTTTTTCTAGTTGCAGTGAGCGGGGGCTACTCTTCATTGTGGTGTGTGGGCTTCTCATTGCAGTGGCTTCTCTTGTTGCGGAGCACGGGCTCTAGGAATACTTACTATATTTTGTCTGCAGAGCTGGTCCATGTTGTAATTACCATGTAGGATATACATAGAAAATTGACACATTCTCCGTCTTGCAGGATCTTAGATACATATTAATCTTAGTCACTGATGCTGATTTAACTTTTTAATTGGACATAATTTCAGACATATAGAAATATTTCATAAATGAAAATGGCACAAAGAACACCTGTATATCCTTTACTGAGATTCACCTATAGTTAGTATTTTACCCCGTTTGCTTTATGCAGGCTTGTGTGTGTGTGTAATGCGTGTGTTATTTTATCTGAACCACTTGAGGGTAAGTTACATACACCATGACCCTTTACCCCTTAATGCTGCAGTTTGTGTTTCCTAAGAATAGGTATATTCTCTTGCACAACCACAGTATGGCTGTTAATATGAACGTAGTCCTTTTCTATGATCTGCCACATATGTGTATTCCATTCTCGTGAGCTGACTCCATAATGCCCTTTATAGCACTGTCCCCCTCTGGGACAGCGAGTCTAGGGTCATGTATTGTATTCAGTTGCCATGTCCCTTTAGTCTCTTTTAATCTGAAACATTCCCACAGCTCTTCTTTGATTTCTGGGCATTTTAAAAGAATAGAGTCCCTCTGCTCCACTGTTTTTGTTTTTAATAGAATGCTCCTTATTTCAGTTTTATTTGAGGTCTCCTTATAATTAAATTTAGGTTGTTCGTTATCCTGAGTATCTAGTCAGGTTATCCTGACTAGAATACACATAGGTGATGCTCCTTTCTCAGGGTTTCACATCTCAAAGTTGTCCCTCTCTCCCTCATGGGTGTTGTTAATGTTGACCACTCTATCAAGGTGTTGTCCAGTTTTTCTCCTATACAATTACTATTTTATTTGATCCTCCCTTGCAATTACTAAGCAGTCTGTGGGGAGACACTTGGCGACCTTGTACACGTCCTGCTCTTTGTCAGAATTTCCACATAGATTTAGCATCCATTGTTGCTTTTTGCCTGATTCAGTCTTTATTGTGATGGATGAAAAGTGATGATTTTTCCAACCCTAGCACTCCCTCCACATTTTTTTATTGTAAAAACACATAACAAAATTTACCATCTTAACTATTTTTAAGTGTACAGTTCAGTAATGTTAAGTATATGCACATTGCTGTGAAACGGATCTCCAGAACTTTTCATCTTGCAAATCTGAAACTCTACACCCATTAAACACTAAGTCCCCATTCTCTCTCCCCAGCCCTGGTAACCACCATTTTACTTTCTGTTTCTATGAATTTGACTACTTTAGATACCTCATATAAGTGGAATGTATTTGTCTTTTTGTAACTGACTTATTGCACTTAGCATAATGTCCTCAAAGTTCATCCAGGTTGTAGCATGTGACAGGATTTCCTTTCTTTTTAAAGTTGAATAATATTTCATTGTATGGATATACCACATTTTGTTTATCCATTCATCCATTAATCACATTTTTAAAACATTCTTATTGACATATAATTCACATGCTATACAATTGGCTCCTTCCACCAGCCCTCAATACCCTGCTGTAAACAAAAAAAACCTCTCTTCTTCCCCATTTACGTATTTGTCAGAATGGATTCGTATTTTTTCGATGGTTTATAATCACTACTGTACTTAATTATTTTGGTGCTCAAATTGCCCCTGTGTTGACCAGTGGGAGTCCTTTCAGGCTGACTTCTGAATCCTTGTGGTATCAATATTTTAAAATTTTCAAATAATTTTAGTCCTACAGAAAGGCTTGCAAAAATACAAAATATTCCTATATATTTTCACCTAGATTTCACCATGTTTGCCTTAGTCTCTCTCTACGTGTGAGTGTAATATGTATGTAATTTCTTCTGATCTGAAATTATTCTGAGACTAAGTAGCAGGCATAATGCCCCTTCACCCCTAAATACTTCAGCATCTGTTTCCTAAAAACAAGGACATTCTTTCACATAATCACAATTCAGTGATCAAAATCAGAAATTAACATTGCCATACTGCTATTATCTAATCTATAGACCTTATTCATATCTTGTCAATTGTCCCACTAATGTATTTTGTAATAAAAGAGAAAAAGATTTTTTTCCTAGTCCAGGATCCAAACCAGGATCACACATTGTATTTAGTTGTCAAGTCTCTTTAGTTTCTTAATCTGGAAAAGTTCCTCAATCTTTGTCTTTCATCGTCTTGGTTTTTTTGTGGTGTACAGGCCATTTGTTTTATAGAATATTCCTTGAGTTGGGTTTATCTGATGTTGTCTCATAATTAGATTCATGTTATGCATTTTGGCAAGACTAGCAGCACAGGAACGATGTTGTGTGTTCTTCATAAACCGTATCAGGAGGCACATGATGTCTATTTTGTCCTATTGCTTATAATGTTAACTCTGATCACTTGGTTAAGGTGGTGCCTGCCAGGTTTATTCACTATCAAATTACTATTATATTTTTCCCTTTGTAATTAATAATTATCATGTGGAAAAATATTTTGCAACTGTGTGAATGGCTTATTTCTGAGTATCAAAGTTGCACCCGCTAATTTAGCATTCATTGATAATTCCTGCACGAATCGTCTATTGCGGTGGCTGTTGCCAAATGGCGGTCTTCCATCTCCTCTCCCCTCCGCCTTTATTAGTTACATTCTACTATATGGAAAAGCTTTGTCTTGTCCCTCATTTTTTACTTATTTGTTGGTATGTATCATTGTGGACTCCTGGAACCCTATTTTAATTCTTCCTAATGCTTTGGGATAAATCAATTGGGGAATCCATCAATTCCAAGCAAATCACAGATTCACAGCAGCCAATTCTGAATACAGCCATCCCTTAGGGATTCAGACTATCCGTAATTATAGTTTTCTCTTCGTAAACTCAGTAAACTGAATTGTGCTAAATCATTAAAAATAGAGACTATAAAGTGAGTAAATTTCAGAACTGAACACGAAAAGGCTGAGGTATTGGGAAAGCTGCTATTTGCCTATAATCCTTTGCTGTACAGTAGAAACTAACACAACATTGTAAAGCAATTATACTCCAATAAAAATTTAAAAAATAATAAATTATATGATCATTACTTTACAGATGAGGAAGCAAGGGCCCCTGAAGTTAAATGACTTGCCCATTATTACTTATTAGTAGCTAGTATACCCAGGACTCAAAGCCAGAACTTGTGTGGGTATCACCGGCACTACCTTGGGGTTCCCAGAAGCAGAACTGGACACACAATGCAGGCTTTCACTCTGTCCTGATCCCTGAGGCTTGGGGTCCCCACAGCCCAAACTCTTGTGATCTGTGGAAAGTGGTAACCATGACTGATTGTAAGAGAGGGTTGCCTTAGACGCTTCTGAGCAGGACTGCCTTCCATCCTTTGCCCACTGCGTCCCTGGTCTCATATGTAGGTCTTTAGATTGTCCCCTGGCTCTCAGCCCTGCTTTCTGGACCCCCTGGCCTTCAAGAGCCTAGCTTTCTGAGATGACCCACTGTCTGTGCCACTGTACACAGTTTTTTACTAGTCCCAGCCTTCAGCATAGATGTGTATCCTTGACTATCTGCCACACAACTTGTAGACTATTGATGTATGCAATTTTCCAGTCAGGTAACAGGAAGTCATATCTGAGACATAACCCACTCCATAATATATTTATCAAAAATTTTAAAGTACACATGGAAATGTGATAGGATTAGGGGATTTTTCCCCCCTATGTCTACTATTTTAATATTACTTTTATAATAAATATAGATTTTAAATACTAAGTTTACAAGTGTAATGTTCCTACTTTGTAGGAACAAAGGTTAAATTTTGAACCTTATCTGAGAGCCTTCTACTACTTCCTGCCTTTTCACTTTTAATCAAGTCCTTTCTCAGAGCAACATGCAATTACTTAAATAGCCTCAGCAAAGCATGAGGTTATCTGCATTAGCTTTTTAAACTTATCCTCAAGGAGACGTAATTGGTGTTTATTCTTGTCAGCTGTCTTAACTTTGTTTCAAAAGAAGCATCTACTTTAAAATCATAAAAGTGGTGCAATAATGTAATTTTAAAAATCTGAGACTCTAATGTGTTTTTTTCTTTTTTAATAGCTCCCAACAGTGGTAACCAAGACATGTCAGCCTGGTTCAATCTATTTGCAGACTTGGATCCGCTTTCAAACCCAGATGCTATTGGACACTCAGATGATGAACTTCTTAATGCTTGACTGAAGTTATGATGCCACTTCAATGGCCTTGAGACACCAATTTTGCAACTTATTGCCTTTGTGGAAAGGAGTTTATGTTGTCACCTACATACGAAAACCTTGTGTTTGCAAGGTTAGACAGATGGAAAGGACCACGTTTTAATACATTAAGTATCTCTTTAATATCTTGGATTTACAGCTGTTGCTAATATATGGAAAATACTAGAAACTATTGAGTCTGAAATACATACCAAAAGTTAGTTCAAAAATAACAGCTAGGAATAATTATCAATAGGAGTTGTGTTTATCTGTTTGGAAAGCCTTTTATATATAAGATGCCTTGCTGGCTGTGAGAATTCTGTATCTAGAGAAAGGAAGGACAGCATGTAAACTGGGTTGTGATTTGGGGTTGGTTTTTAAATAAAACGGTGGCAGGGGGAATTCTCTGTTGTGGAAAATAGCACTAGAACCAGACCAGTTTTTTCTTTAGTTAGAAAGGTAGAATAAGATTTGAGAACTCAATTTGCTTCAGTGAAATCACAGAGAAACTTGGTGCTTGTTTTCTCCACTTGGAGGCTAAAATGTAATATTCCTTAGTTTTTTTCCTTCATACAAAATCATGGACACCCCCCGATTTCATTATTGAATTTTCTTGGGGAAGTAGCAGGATGATTTATTTGCTAAGACGTCCATCCTCTGCATAAACAGAAAAATCTCTCTTCCCATTTCATAAACCACAAGAATGTCCATCCTATGGTACTTCAGACATTGTCCATGTGTCTTCAGGCCTGATTGTTCACACATTGCTACTACAATGTACTGTACTCATATGCTTCCTAAAAGAAAACGAGGGGAGGATACTCCCTGAGCAACTGGCAGTAGTATTCCTGAAATGACCCAGAAACTTCTATCTGAATGAGGGAAAAAAATTCTAATTAACTTACCCTCGTACAGATTTGCAATACTTATTACCCAACATTTCTTGACATGATTTAACCCAGAAAGCTTTCTGGCAAAGTTACAGAAAGCTCTATACCATCAGTAAGGGAGTGTTTTTCCACTTTTCTGTGGGCGACATCATCTGAGGCTCTATTTGATTACTACAGACAAACATACCCTTAAAAGCTTTAGAGTCTAAGTATTGGAAGGAAGGCTATTTAATGAAGTTAGCATAAGCTAATGAAAACATAGCCACTGTATACACACAGTCACTCAGCTTCCTGTTTTTTCCCATCCACCCTTTAGTTCTGAGGCAGTTCACCAGGTGTCTTGTTTCATTGTCCAGTCCATTGCATCTGCATAAGAAAACATTTTAACTAAGACTTTCACAGTAGTTTTCATTGTATTCCTAGTTCTAAACAGGCTTAATTATTATTTAGAAGAGAACTGCTTGTAATCTCTTGAGTCTCTGTATAAAGAAAAACATTTTTTAGGAATGGACTAGGGCAGGTAAAATGCAGCCCACTTCCCATCCACAACAGTCTGGCCTAACTACAATCTGAACTACTCACAAGCTATTTAGAAAACCACAACTATGGTCAAGTAGTGTGTAGGCTGGAAAGACCTTATCTGAGGGTCAGAAACATGGACTTAAGAAAAGGTTATGTAAATCCTTCCTTAAAATATTTTCACACGCTTATTTCTTTACTTGGTTAACCATTAAGAAGCATTTTGTAACTCTCCCTTTTTATTCAGTTTAATGCCCCAGAATGCAATACTGTCTTTGTTCCGCCAAAATTCAATCACCAGGGGTTATAATTATGAATCACAATCTAAATTCTATACCCATGGCTGCTCTGTGCTTTCAACTTTGAAGTACCTCAGAAAATGTTAATTTTATGTCTTGCGTTTTTGCCATTTTTCTTTCATTTTCACTAATGCATTAGTTCAAAAATATTTGTATGGCTTCCTCACATGCATGCAGAGCAGTCGTTATTTCATGTAAACAAAGACACTCAACCCAGAGGAAAATCACTAGTCTCTCCAGGCCCAAATCCCAGACTATGAATGTGAAGGGGATACTAACCCCAATTTTCCAAGAGCAAAGGTTATCAAAAAATAGAAGCATACAAGGATTTTTATTCTTCAGTTCTTAATTTCTCTAACATTTTCGCTTTCAACAGAGTATGTAGTTGCTCGTTTAGCCTCAAAGCAACATTAACTGCCTTAGCAAGTCTAGTTATAACTTCAGCAAGTCTGACTGCATTTTTGAAGTGCACATTTAAAACTTTGCTATTAAAATGAAGGTAACTATTCACATTTTCTCAAGATTATTCGAAGCTCAGTCTTTAATTTAAGGTCCAGAAACAGAAATTTGGCTATATTACACCTAAAATAGGTATAATAGGAAACCTAAAATAAGAGACAAGCTAAAATAAGAAACCAAGCACATATTCAGTAGGGAATGACAGGATAAACACAGAACAGAAAGGTGATCAGCTGCTTCCTGGTTAAATCTAGAATAACCATTCAGTAAGAAGTATATTAATTAACCTTAACCAAGGGTGGGCTGAGAACAACTCTTTCAAATGGATGGATGCTTTTTATATTAAATGGGGGGAAATATCTATGTTATACTTTTTAATACCAAATAAGAATGCATTTAAACTTAGAAGAGCCCCAGAAGAACTAAAAATTTGCCTAATCTTTCTTCAACCACTTTATAAGAGAGGCAGAAATACCAGGGCAGATTAAGATCAAATTGGTATAACTTTGTATTTTTTGAAATCTTTCATTGATTGTAAAACATAACTCTGATATGATTAGAAACAAACTGTATTTTAACAAAACAGGTTTCAGTATTTGCACAATGAAAAAGTGTTTGTATTTCAACTATGTATATTTCACATAAACTATCTTTATAGACCATCTGGAAATGTAGAGGTCTTACAGCATATGAACAAAGGAAGTTTGAATGTGCTATTTTTCTGAGCCTCTTTTAATAAAGATTACAAGATGGCATAAAACAAAGTTTATTTGCTAAAGTGTTCAATACAAATCCAGTTACTGTTTCTCTATTCAAAAACTTGGGTTTTACCTCAGGACCATAGTAATAAGAAGGTAGTTTGAATGATACAGATACCACAGAATGAAAATAAAACCAGGGCAATTAATATCTTTGTGAGACTGATTCTTTCTAATTTACTTCATGCAGGAGGGACTTTGTAAGATATGGGAAATAACACAATGTGTATTCTTTGTGTAAATACTCTCAGTAACAACATACAAACAAATAGCAGAATTTTGAGCCTAGAAGCAATGACCAGTGAAATATAAGCCATAACATTTAACCTGATTTGTTGAAGGGAGGAATAAAAAGCAAGGCAGGATTGATTGATCCAGTTATTTCTACCTTCCATAGCACTGGCAGAGCCCTGCATTTCCTTACCTCGAGCAATGAAGCAGACCCAGAATCTTGGGATACAGACATTAAACTAGGAAGGAAATACAAACTTTAAAATATTAACTAATTCAGCAGTATTGAAAGTAATGCATTTAAAACACAACAGTAAGGTATTTAAATATAGCAAAGAAAACCTACAGAACAGGATAGGAAGAAAAACGTTTGTTCGTTAGGATGGGTCACATCCATAAGCCCAACATAAAATTTCTTCCATGTTTTATGTGCCATTTAAAAGAAGACTATAGAGTTCAGCAAGAACTGTCCTTGGCATCTGAAGACATGGTTCTCTACTCAGTGGTGTAAATAAACCATTCAATGTCCAAAAATAAGTACAACCTGGAGATAAAGGTCTGAGTGGTGTTATCAGGTAAGATTTTGAAGGGCATGTTTTTACATGAAAGAAAAAAGAGTTGTTTTCTTTATCCCATTTCAAAGTAATACTCTCATTTAAAAGTCTGTAAAAGTAGACGACAAAGAAATGATCCACCAACCTACCAAACAGGAATAACTACTGTGAATATTATATATGAACTAAATTGTGATCCTAGGTCAGGGGTTCCCAACCCCCTGCTGTTAGGAACCGGGCCACACAGCAGGAAGTGAGCGGCGGGCGGGCCAGCGAGCCAGCGAAGCTTCATGTGCTGCTCCCCTTCGCTTGAATTACCGCCTGAACCCCCTCCCCGCTCCGGTCCGTGGAAAAACTGTCTTCCACGAAACCGGTCCCTGGTGCCAAAAAGGTTGGGGACCCCTGATCTAGGTGATTTCATTTGATTGTCTGTCTGAAATGGGCATACCAAGTAACTGAGGTTAAAAAATTACTTTCGTTAAGTCTTTACCTCAAAAAGTCAGTTAAAAAAAAAAAAAACCACCAAAAATGTGAAGTTGCTACTTTCTGCCTCTCTAACAGACGTGCTCCCCAAATTAAAGAAAGTATTTCTTTTGAATTTCTGCAGCTATAGCAACATTAAAACCCAGAGCTTGAGGATTTGTGTCACTACCTACCTTGGTCAGGAAGTGGTGTCAAACCAGGTTACTTTCTTTTCGCCCTCTGAACCAAGCTGCCAGCAGTTGAAGCAATGAAGAAGACCAAAAAGAACAAACAAGGCTACGACCCAAGGGCACATAATCTGCGACGATACCAAACACCTATATTTTATTAATGTCACTGTTACAGGAGAAGTAGCAGTAAGTCTGAGTTCTAGAGTCAGAATTGGTTCAAAGCCAGATTTTGACACTTCCCAGATGTATGACCATGGATAAATTACTTAATCTAATTCCAATTTTGCAATTTATAAGACCGTAACTAGCAGTACCTGGCTTCACAGGGTTAATGGAAGCACCAAGCCTGGCACTTGGAAAGCTATCAGTAAGTGTTACCTATTTTCATTATGATTTCAGCTCAACATCCTTGACTATATTATACTTTACAAGGTAAAATGAATTTTATGGGATCATTTTCCATGACCAACAATTTGTGGCTTTCCTAAGGGATGAATAAACTTACCTAACAAAACAGAAAGGAGATGATAACATGTGTTTGCTTCAAGGTTTTAAAGTTATTTTCACACTCACTAGCCATTTAACTGACAGCACTGTCATCAGCATTTCCTAATATCACATAAGAAAACTAAGGTTCAAAGAGGTGACTTCTTTGCCTAAGATCCCATGACTATTAAGCTGCAGAGCCAGAAGTAGTACCCAAATTGTGGCTTTTCCTGCAACTCCTCTGAATCATCCCAATGATCTCAAAAAATAACTGCTTAAGGCATGGAACTGAGATGAATGGTCATACTCCTGGGTTTCTGGCCATCAGAGCTCCATGACAGTCTTCTCTAAAACAACACAATGATTAAGCATGACTCATCCATGCTACTGTATAAAATCAAAGAGTATATGGAGATAAATTCTCAGTTTGAGAACTGCTGAAAAGACAAGAATTTTTAAAAATAAAACCAGCAATTTGGAGATGCTTAGTAAAGAGAAGTAGAAACAATGTCTTTAAAGACTCCAGTATCTGTGTTAAGATACTAGACCAACCCCAAAACACATATACAGAAGTTGTATCTACAACAGTATTTTTCAAATCATTTTGATTACAACCCACAGTACGAAATATATTTTACTTTACAACCTAGTGTACATATGTATCCCTATGGCTAGCAAAAGCTTTACATACAAATACTATTTCCCTGATGTCTTCAATATACTTTTGTTTCCTGTTCTGCTTCATTAAAAAAAAATGTTGGCTGGACCCATTTAATTCATGTCAAGACCCAAACAGTTTGAAAAACACAACCAAAGAGCAACAAAGGCTATCTGTGTTATCATACCATGTTCTAGTAGAGGTTTAAAATATTTAAAAAACAAACATAATCTTAGCAAGGGAAAAAAATGATATTGATATACATCGGCAGGGAACTCCTAGGAAGAGGATACTATTTCACACCCAACCACTTAAAAGCAACTTTCAGTTGCCTTTAAGGAAAGCAACTGAAAGGTCTACAATGATCTTTAAAGGAAAGGATCATTACAGACCTAAAAACTTTTGGGGGGAGCGGGTATATTTAATACTAATGGATCAAAGCAAAAAAAAAAAAAATCAAATAAATGGGGGAAGATGGGAACACCCAACGTGAGATCTAAATTTGCTCCTCTCAACCTCTTTAAAGGTGGAAGGAAAAGACTGAGAGAAAAAAAAATGGGAGAAAATGTTACGCCAATTTGAGAGATTCTCTTTGCGTTTGCTGCTGTGTTTAATTATAATGTTATATATATATAATCTCCAAATTCTGGTTAACTTTTACCCCCAGAAATAATTTTTAGAATTTCTTGCAAAGTAATTTGGTGACCACTTTTTATGACAGGCAGCTGTGGTGACACTTTTATATCACTTAAAAGATGACCCTGCTTTCTAAATGATTATACTGCACGCAGACTTCATACAGATTAAACCCTTCAGCCTAAACAACTGTCTTCCATTTGTAAACCACCGACACAAAGGAAGCAGCAAGAATGAATTACCAAAACAGGAAAAAACTCCTCTATCTGTACTTTAGAATGAAATTAAGTGACTGCCCCCAGCTAAATCTCTAACAACCTGTAAAGTACTGAATTACCTATAAACAGGTACGCCTTTCAGTATGCTTGCTTATATTTTAACATTTGCTTATTAGTACTTACCACAAAGATCAGGTGCTTTCAGTTCAAGAGCAAGTTAAGGAGGTAGCAAGGAAGTAAGGAAGTAACAACTGGCAATATTATATATCCTGCTACCTAACACAAATTCATCTTTCTATCTGTGAAAAAGAACGTACTAAAGTTATTTCAAGCTAGAAATGTCTGAAAAGAAAGAAGTTTGAATTTGAGGCAATATTCATAAAAGTACACAGAAAAAGACTCAAGAAGGACAGACTTTATTTTTAACATAAAAGTTCTATTTTCTTGTGAGGCAGCAACAAGTGTTCAGGTACAGGGAATACGTAAGTACACAGTAACAATATTTATCACCACTGGAAATGCTGTTTTTTGGGAGAATTTTGTTAGAAAAACGAAACTTTAAAAATTGCATTTTAAAAAGATTTACACAGCTTCAACAGAGATGAAAAATAAAGACTTTTAAAAAACATAAATTATATTCTTCAACAGGATTGTACAAACAAAATATTGTTCAGGGCTGCTCTGCTTATCATTAATTTAGGCAGAGTAAAACTTAAACCTTAAAGTGCGAAGTTAAGTGTTTTAGCTTTCTTAATGCAAATTCAGCACGTCCACTGGTCTGGTCTTGAGACATTGAAATTCTAAGTATTAAGGAATGAATCTTTAGAATAGTAAATTCAGTAGTGACGATTTTTCTTTTATTTCCTTTAACAAAAGAAAAATCTGACAACCCACTCTTAATCTTGGACATAACAGAAAGCTATAAATTCTATTTTTTAAATACCTTCTTCCAGTAAAAGCCAACCATTAAAAAGAAAGAAAAAAAAAAAGCCTTCCTTGTTGCCAGTTATTCCACAGTTAGCAATAGCACCTTCTAAAACTCTGATTTGGCTTGTCACAAATATAAGAAATATTTTAAACAAAATGAAGACTCTAGTTAAAAAATAATTTTGGCATCCATGCTCACCATATTAATCAAAGAAGAAAAACAGGTATTTTTAAAGCATAATTGCTCACAAAAGCCATGACAAGTAATACAGACTTGGTCATGATCAGAAACCGTAAATTCATGTTATCACCGCAAGGAAAAAACCGTTTAAGAGTAAAAATAACTTAACACTGACAAAGTTCATAACCAGAGAATAGCTTTCTTTTGCTGAAATATACAAGCCACCTATTTCTTTCTTTTACCGCAATGGAAGTAAATTTATTTAAATTTTTTAAAAATTTAAATTATATTCCCATTGAAGCTATTCTAATTTATTTACCTTCTGTACAGTTTTCTACAGAATAACAAGGTAGTTATGGAATGTAATTTTAGAAAACAATATTATGCATTCTATTGAGAGTAGACCCATTTTTAAAAAAAGTCAACCACCTGTGAACCAAGGTTACATAAAGCCGAGTAGACTATGGCCAAAATTTTTTCAAGACTGCATAAAGCTCAGATACTTAAAAATTAGCCCTTTGGCACTGGCAGTTAAGTGTTTTTTATACCTTGTACCTTCCCCCCCTCCTCAAATCTCAGGCTCTATTTCTCCCAAACATGAGGACTATGTTTAGTTGCCATATAATTCATTTACCTGCAAATTCACATTCTCCTTACAACCAAACATTAAAAGTTCCACCTATGAGACTGTGAATAATACCATCTTAAACTTGTTCTCCCATTCTGATTGTAAATTACTTTAGTTTAAGGATATATGAAACTCTACAGAAAGATGTGAGTTAGATAAACATGCACAACAGAGTAAGAGGAAAAACTGTTTACAAAGTGGCATTGTAGTTGTAAAACACCCTTGTGACATGTACAGATGGAAAGGGAAGTAAGTGTAAGGCAAGGAAAAGAACATAGATTTAACAGAATTCAGGTCATCCAAAAACTGATTTTGGATTTTTTTGAAACCTTATTTTTTAACTTCCTACCATCGATACCAACTCACCTGATTTCAGCTTTACCTTTCTTTTGTACTTCTGACAGAGCAGTTCTCAGTGGTGAAATGGTAAATAAAGTTAGAGGCAATGAATCAAGGTTCTCAAAGAACCTACTGACCAGAACATTTAGACTTTGAATAACTTAGCTTTTCCTGATTTAGAAGCCACAATGTACTAATTTCAGGAAAATTAGTTTTGGACAGAAGGAGTACCAAAATTCATCGATGCCACCAACTGAAACCTGACAGACTTATTCAAATGTTTGAGTTTATCTAATTTGCCTAAATACATCTCTGTTTTCAACTTAACAGGGCAAAATTTTTAATTACTTAGATGTTTTAAAGGTACATGAGTATAAGAAGTCCTTTCAGAAGATTTATTGCTACCACTAGCTTTTCTTTGATGGGATATATCTGGACAAACTGACATATTAACCTTCTAAACTATATCCCTTTTACAAGTATTTGTTTTCTCCCTATAATATAATATGTATAGGAACATTAAATTATTGCATCATAAGGTAGTTTATGAAGATCTTAGAAGGATGCTTTCTATCAACACTGTTTGCTATAACTTTTTAAAAAGAGCTGCTCCTTAATTTCACTACCACATACCCAGACATGAAATACTGCTGTCATGTGATACTGGCAGTGATTGTATTAGGATGAGCCTAAATCCAAAACCGTATGGATTCTTCAAAGGTTCCTGTTCTTTACGCTCCAAAGCTCTCCTTGCCTGTTTTCCCCACCATGTGGAATGTTGGAGGGAAAACTAGCAAAACCTATAGGCAACATATCTCAGTGCCAACCACCATGAAGGAAACGTCAGTCGCAAGATTCTGTGACTAAGGATTGCTATTCAACGGATTACACTCCTGGCAAACTACTAACCCTGACCAAATCCACAAGACAACAACATCACAAAAGCAAAGGAGGAAATCCATGCACAGCCATTTTAGGATCTCTTGGGGCTATGATACAGTGACGGTTAAAGGTAGAACGACACCTGTGGGAAAGAAAGGAGATCATGTGATAAATATTGAGCAGAAAACCCAAGGGGCTCCTTACTCCTAGCTAGCAGTCGACACGGGGTAGTTTCCTTTTGGCTCACTGATTTTTAAACCAAGTTCCAATGATGGGTGAGAACATATTAAAGCACTTGTCTCCAGATTATAATTTTTCTGACCACATGGTGAAATGTGTACAGGAGTAGTGAGGAAAACAGCAGTTTTACAAGTATTTCACCCAAAGCACAAACTTCTGACATCAAAAAACATAAATCACGTAATGTACTAATATTGCTTTTTTATCTCTTTTATATATACTTGTTCAATGCATTTACCTATCAATTCTTGTTTGGGAGAAGAACACAGTCATGAGATTAAGATTGCTAGGAAAATGTCAACAATCCCTTTGGTCCCAAAGCTGAAAACAGCTGAGAAAAGCACACATCTAGAAAGGGAAACAAGAAACAGAGGCCAAAGAATCGTCTGAACATCCTGTTTGCTATGTTTTCAGAAAACGTAACATTGGTATTATAAAATAGTCATTTTCATATAAAAGATGGTTCTTGCAGCATCATTCACGTCTCCCTTCAAGAATCACGTTTGCAGGGATCAGTTTTTTATTTGTTTTTTCAAAGAAGTCTAATTTGAAAGCAAAAAACAATGTGATATCAGCCCTCCAAAAGGAAAGAATGAAACCTTTTTCTTCTTTCAACCGGTGCTTTAAGAAAAAGCAGGCTAAGCACTGAGGGCTGGCCTTCAGGAGTGAGCAGAGCCATCAGCGGGGCTGCTTTCTTCCAGAAGCCGCTGGGTGACGCGTCAGCGTGGAAATGCTGGAGCACATCACGGCCAACTGGGAGCGCACGATGCCATCGCTGCCAAGGGATGGAGGAGATTCTCAGTTGCCCAGAACAGTGGCCTCACAGCACTGGGGCCTATCCTTCAGCTTCCTCAATGGGTTCTGGTGGTGGGAGGAGAGAGGCTGGTGGCGGGACTGTACTCGTTCCTCGAGAGACTCGGTCTTGCTCTGTGTTTGTAGACAGGGAGGCCACAGCGATAGGCTGCAGAAGAGTGGTTGTCATGCCAGTGGTGACTGTCAGACTGTGGCCAGAGCCCTTGAGGGTAAGATCTGGTGTGGGGAGGAGTGGCTTAAGGATGCTGACGAGGCAGAAAGCAGAGCCGCTTTTAGGAATGAAATTCACCTTGTTTTTGTCAGGGCAGTAAAAGGCCGGGATTTCGTGAAGTTGTTTTGGCCTAGACATAGAATAAACAACCCAATACTTTTAAGTCACAGAACATCAGAAGTTCTTTTCTTTAAAAAAAAAAAAAAAAAAAAGTAGTAACTTACAGACACAAAAAAGGAAAACAAAACTCAAGCTATGTCCAAAGCTTCAAATGCTACTGACCAAGGACACATGATTCAAATTATTTATCTCAATGCTGGAAGGACACCAGATTTTGTTGCTGCTTTCAGTTCCCTGGCGAGCCCCGGGCACCACATAGGATGCTCAGACATCTAAGTGAAGATCTAAGATAGCCAATCTGAATAAAGAATTTCCTAAAGCAAAAGATATTCTAGCTGTTTAAAGACAAAAATATGTTCCACTATGATTTTTCCAAAGTCTGCACTATTTTGAAGGGAAAAGGCAAGGAAATTACTGACATACATTGTCTATCTTTTACTGAGTTCCACCACTGCGTGACTAAACTTCAGTGGGCATGAGTTCTCCAAGTGCCCTTAAAAATCTCTTTGAAACAATTCTGAGTTAATAGCCATGATGGTTTTCTGAATAACGTAACATAAATGTAAAATCAAAATAAAACTAATGACAGTCCTCTGTTCTGAAAGTTTTTATTGAAGCCAAATCCTTCCCTGTCCCTAGTTGCTCCTGCAAATTAACCCAAAGAGCTGCAAAAGGATACAAGTGTTAATGGTATTCCCTGAAAATATAAAAAATTAAACTGTTAAAGTAACATGGAAGTGACACAAAATTAAAAAGAAATTCAAGTGGAAGAACCTAAATAAATCAAGATTCAGGTGGGAAAAGGTAATACGATATGACAAAAGTATGGTTCTCATCTCTCCTAATGAAATGAAAAAAAAAAAAAAAAAATCCAAATGTGCCAAGTCTGCACTAGATTCTGGAGACCCAAAGGCGAGATGATCTATAAGGAGATAAACATGCAGTTCTTGGGAAGAGGAAGGTACTGGGGACAGACTGTATTTCAATATCATTAGTCTCCTTTATAATCTTTTAATTTGTTTTTAAAACATTATTCAGAGAAGCTATGAATTACTTCAAAGGATCCATAAGCTTTACTGGGCTGCCAGAGGTGCCCATAGCACAAAAAAGCTTGAGAACGCCCGCAAGCGGGACTGACAGATGTGATAAAAATGGTTTGTAAAAGGTTTAGAGGTAGAACAAGGGAAACACAGGGAACACAGAGAAAGAGTGGGGGAGTTTGGTAGGAAGGTAGCTTCTAGAGGAAGTAACATCTGAACTGGGTTTTAAAGAATGAATAAACAACAGACCTGGGGAGTAGGTGCAAAAAAAAAAAAAAAAGTTCCAAGTACAACATTTTTGGGTGGGCATATTTTGCTTTGGGTGGGTATATTTTATTAATAGTGAATACTACCCATGGATAGCTTTGGCAAGTATAATAATTTAAGAAGAAAAAAATTACATTGTTTAAATTTGTTTTTCTTGTGTATTGTTCTTTCTTAGATACAATGGAAACTTATTACTTGAGTACATCTAGGGCCACATGTGTATTTGGATATATTATGATAAGAAGCGCACACACCCCTCTGTTTTTACTGACAGCATGGATTTCAATTCCTTAAAGAAGATAGGAAGTTGAGATTATGTTTCTTTTTTTTAAAATAAATTTATTTATTCATTTATTTATTTTTGGCTGTGCTGGGTCTGTTGCTGAGCGCGGGCTTCTCACTGTGGTGGCTTCTCTTGCTGCAGAGCACAGGCTCTAGGCGTGCGGGCTTCAGTAGTTGTGGCACATGGGCTCAGTAGTTGTGGCTCACAGGCTCTAGAGCGCAGGCTCAGTAGTTGTGGCGCACAGGCTTAGCTGCTCCGCGGCATGTGGGATCTTCCTGGACCAGGGCTCGAACCCGTGTCCCCTGCACTGGAAGGGGGATTCTTAACCAGGGCGCCACCAGGGAAGTCCAAGATTATGTTTCTATAATTAAATAATGCTTGTATTTTCTTTTGAAGAATTATTAAAGATAGCTTTCATTCTTATATTAGGAAAAAAAGGGCTAATTCAATTTTTATAACCTCCTCCAAATGAGGCCTAGGTTTTTAATTAATTTATTTATTGTTTGAGGTTATCTTATTAAAAAGATAAAATTGTCTTAAAAATCACTTAAGACACATGGCTGCTAATGGATCTTGAAGATGAAACCACACATTTCTGAGATACAAACTTCTGACTTTGACATTTTTTAATGACAGAATCTAAAATCAGTTTAACTTCCTTTCTGCTTTCATGAAAACAGACTTATGACAGATCTCACACAAAATAACGTAAACAATAACAACTTGTCTAACTGGCACCCAGATCAAGAAAACAGAACACTAACAATAAAAAAAAAAAAAAAAAGCATCACCACCCCCCTCCAGTCATGACCCCAACCCACCAAAAGGAATCATTTTTCACTCCATTTAACTTTGAGGAGCAGATTCTCCAAGAAACTCGTTATCCACCCCTGGGGTGTATGACCAGTATTATACTTATGCTACTAGAAGCTGCAGGTACTAATACTACTTCAAAGTTTTCTTCAATTTAAGAACCATACATATCAAAAAACCAAAACACACACACACACAGAAACCCTCAGAACTAGTTTAAATATTTTACTTTTTCCTTAAGAAGTTATTCCAAAAGGATTGTATCTCAAAATAAATATAACTGCTTGCTAGCTGACTTTCTGAGAAACAGATGGTCAGGATGGATAATTATTATAGGTATTTTCATACTGATGTGAGGAATTCTTTGGTATTTTTTTTAAAGGCTTATGTATTTTCTTTTTAAATTCAGGAATAAATTAGTAGCTAAGAAATGGTGATTCCAAATTACTTATAATGGGAGGGAGGGAAAGAAAGGAAGAAAAGAAGGGGTTATGTCATATTTTTTTAAAAATCTCTATACTGCAAAGAGGCCAAAATATCTAGGAATCTAAGGTAACTAAGGTCAAGGAGTTCATTAATTGGGATCAGGAAACAGCATATGTGACTTCATTAAAAAGGACTTGCTGGGACTTCCCTGGTGGTCCAGTGGTAAAGAATCCTCCTTCCAATGCAGGGGACGCTGGTTCAATCCCTGGTCGGGGAACTAAGATCCCACATGCCGTGGGGCAACTAAGCCCGCGTGCCGCAAACTACTGAGCCCGCGTGCTCCGGAGCCCCCACTCCACAACTAGAAACAAGCCCTCGCGCCACAAGGAAAGATCCCACATGCCACAATGAAGATCCCGCATGCCACAACTAAGACCCGACGCAGCCAAAAATAAATAAAATAAAATAAAAAGTAAATAAAAGACTATGCCTCTGGTGCCACATTAGCTATTAAAAAAAAAAAAAAAAAGGACTTGCTAAGTGCAACAGGCATGGCTATGGTGACTTGCTAAGTGCAACAGGCATGGCTATGGTGACTTGCTAAGTGCAACAGGCATGGCTATGGTGACTTGCTAAGTGCAACAGGCATGGCTATGGTGACTTGCTAAGTGCAACAGGCATGGCTATGGTCTGTGCTGTATCAAAAAAAAAAAAAAAGAAATGCAAAATCTGGTCTTGCCCTTTTTGGTCCCAAATCCAGCTACCTATTTTCTTTCAGGTAAATAAGCATACATTTCTAAAAACCAGAGATCAACCTCTCACTGACTCCAACCCCTGGTTCAGGTCAGAGTTATTACCTTTAAACCAAAATTAAGACTTGGAGAGAAAAGTATACTCTAAAGAATGATTAAGCTAAAATTTAAAAATTAGGACC
The DNA here is from genome assembly GCF_949987535.1 of Balaenoptera acutorostrata. Taxonomy (NCBI): domain Eukaryota; kingdom Metazoa; phylum Chordata; class Mammalia; order Artiodactyla; family Balaenopteridae; genus Balaenoptera; species Balaenoptera acutorostrata. The sequence continues at coordinate 61,470,551 of NC_080071.1, read as the reverse complement.
AATAATCTACTCTTACTTTAATGCTAGTGCATCCAGTTTTGCTCTAATTATGACATAACTGGGGCAAAAAGGAACCAATTTTTTAGACTTTGAGTAACTTGTTTTATTGATAGAAGGTTAAAATCACCTCTAAGAAATCCACTGTTGGGTTACTGCTGTTAATTTCTTTTTGGAATATAATTAAGATATTTAAAAATGAATAGATTTCCATGAGCTACACATCCTTTACATCAGTAAAATTTATAATAAACTATGTGCATTTAAAAAAGACTAGGTTTACCTTCTAATAACGGATGGCCGTGCCATAAAACATTTTACACGTCAGGGTTTACCTTACGTTTCTTTGTCTGTCTACCCATCCACACACACACCCTGTCCTTTCTTCCTTCCCTTTACAAACAAATGACACAGTTGTAGGTATATAGTTCAGATATTGAGAAATTTTCCAAACGTAACAGTCTAAGGCAGATACCACAGGACACCAACCCACACAACCAATATTCACTCAAAGTCATTTACACAGAAATTCAAACTGCTTTTTCAGTCCATCAGCCCCTTCTCTGCACTTAGGCACATCTGAATTACCAATACGTCAATCAAAGATCGCAACTCCATAAGGTTCCAGGTGGACCATTTGATTTTTCCTTGAAAGAATGACTCCGTTTCTGAAGAACTCTCATGAAAAGGTCTAAGCCAGCATTTTCAAGTCAAGCATAAAAATCCTATGAGGTTTGTTAAAGATGCATAATCTAGGTCTTACCTACGTCCATATTTTTACTCATTAGGCCTGGGATGGGACCTGGGAATCTGCAGTTTTAACTAATAAGCCAGATGATTACGACGCAGGGAGTCTGTGAAACACATGTGGAGAAATACTGCTTAAACTCTCTGGTACCAGTCAAGTTGTTAGACTTACATGGTGAAAAAAATAAGCAGTTGCTAAAACGGAGTTTTCAATTACTGTCAGAAAAGCAGACAGGAGACTGACAGCTGGGGTCTCCTAGTAGAGGAGGTGAAGGGATTAAAAAAAACAATGCTCTTTGTGTGGCAAAATTATTCAGAATTTAGCTTAAAGGAAGCACTGACAGAAGGGGCACAGAGAGGAACAAAAGGATGCCATATTTTAAAAGGATGCTAAGATGTTCATGATGGAAGAAAAAGATACATTACGTGATTCAGACAAGGCTGGACAATCTCCACATTGCAGTTTTGGTTTCACACTGAGAAAAAGCCAGAGGATGGCTCTTAGACTTGCAGCGATAGTGAGATTGGAAGGTGAGGTTTATATAAGTACCATCATCCTCTCCCCAAATAATGTTCATCAGCTAATTTGCTCAGTTTTATACATACCTGCAACCCTGCAGCCACCACTTACAAAGCTACTGAAAACACAAAGTTGCAAAACTTGCTGAGCAGACTCTGAGTCTAAAACTAAGAGTACCTGACTAGAGTACTAGCCAACAGAAATATATGAGCACAGAAGATCGCATACCAAGGGTACCAGACACCGTTTAAAATTCTACTTCTTCCGTGATCTTCATCACAGGTAAATGTTTCTGCAAAGTAATAGGATTCTCTTCCCCATCTTGGCAGGAAAATATTTTTTTTAATTGTTTAGAGAACTGGAGACTAAAAGTAGTTAAAAACTGGAGGGAATTTGATCCTTGAAAGAAGGAAACCCACCCTGCATTGAGATCCGTGGTCTACCTTGAATAAATACAATGCTAAATTCAATGTGTGGAGCTGACTGTTTACAGGTTCAAAACTAACCACGGGTGATACGTTGGAGACAACTGAGGAAATGTGAATAACAACCGGATATTAGTTCATATTAAGCATAACTGTAATTTTCTTTGGTATGACAATGGTATTGTGGTTATGTAGGAGTGGTTACTTTTACTGTGGTTACTTTTAGGAAATGAATATTAAACTGTATTTGAGGTTAAATGTCATGTCTGCAACTTACTTTCAAACAGTTCAGCAAAAACTAAGCAAACTGTTAACTATAGGATCTAGTGGTGGATCTATGGGTGTGGTCACTGTACTGTTCTTCAGCCTATTTGAAAATTCTCATAATAAAAGTTTTTTGGGGGGGTAGGGATGGTGGGGGATACTTACGAGCATTCCTCAAAGACTTTGACCCTCTCACAGCCCTCAGGAGGTTCCCTTTTGAACATGTAACTGTTGTTCGGTTTTGGTGAGGTTGCATATTTGGGCAAAGGAGAGTTGTTCCCATTATCTGCAAGAAACAACATGCTGGATTACTGAGAAACACTAGCACGTACGTGCAGAGTCATACTGTATTGGATTGTTCTTGGCCTCCCCCTACACCATGAACTACCTGAGGGTAAGGAATAGTGCTTCATTCATCCACATCACCCCACTATCTAACACAATTCCTGGTAAAGAGGAGATAATGTTTGTTAAATAAATGCATAAACAAGGAAGAGATCTTTATTTTTCTTCTATTTACCATCACGACAGCCTAGGTAGGTTATTATTTAACCTACCATCACTTACTTACTCCTCAGCACTGAACACTGATCTACGTTGCTGCCGTATTCCTATTCCGTACACGGCATATGGGCTCAAATGCCACTTCCATTCTTCCCAGGACAAGTAACTGAAATGGTTCTTCACTGGCTGCTTATCATTCACTCTTGGTCTGCCCCTCAGAATCTCTCTATTTGATTTCTCTGCTCCTCTGGTCACAATCTCTGCTCCAGGTAGTCAGATCCATATGCACACTATATGCTGAAGACTTTCTTTTGCCTACAAACTTCTCTATACCTAAGAGGTCCTTCTCCATACACTTTCCAAAACCTCCTTCAAAGTCTGGCTCAAAGATTTTGAAATCTTTCTAAATGAACCTTACCAAAGGGAACACTTCTTGACTCTGGTATTCCTGTCCAGTGCTGATGTCCTCAGTTTCTATTATATTAACTTGAAATTCTAGACATGTTCCCTAAGTGTCCTATATGTAGAGTCTGACTGTGCCAACTAAACTACAATTCCTTGCTGGCGTTGGCACTGTAGCCCCTTCTCATAAAAGAAATCAGAGGAGCTAACCAGTCACTAGTCTCCTAAAGTCAAATACAGCAGGACACAAAACTTACGTTGTTCCTATATGTTATTGAAGTAAAAGTAGAAAGTATGGGAAATCAAGGGACAGATTATAATAGCCATGGTTTAATTTGTGAGGAGAGGGGTACATCTGATTGAGCACTAAGTACCAGGGGCTGCATTCACTATCCCTTTCAATCTTCACAATAAGTATCAGAAGTAATTATGCCGACTCCTGACAAGAAACACATGGCCCAATCAAAGGATTTAGTTCAGTGGGTGTCAAACTTCTGTGCACGTGAATCACCTGGGGGCACCAAAAATGCCTAGTGCCTGTGTCCTGTCCCCAGGGGTTGTGATTTAATTGGTCTGGGGTGTTGGTCTGGAATAGCCATGTTTTATTTAACCTAGAAGATGACAAAAAAGGGTCCAAATAATAAAATTTTACAACTGCCCACTGTCTGAAGTGACTTCTTCAGAAAATCTTATGTCCTCTGTACTTGCTACAGTCTAAGTACTTTAGGTGACTGGCAGTAATGACCAGCTGTCATTGGACATGGAACATTTCAGGACATTCAACACATTGCAAGTAGAAAGTTCTAAATGAATGACTACTAAACTGAGCTGTAGAATTTATTTAATAATAAATATCTTATTATTGCTCTCAAGTTCATGTAATAATAACTAGAATTAGGCTGAAAAAACACTGCCCTGATACAGAGAGATGAAAGGCCCTATTTGTTTTAAAAAGTAAGACTATTATTAGTAACTAATATGCAAAGTGCTATGTCTCCAATTACTTTCTGAGTCGGGCAAGCGGTTTAATACTATAAGTAGCCCACCACCACCACCTTTTACTCCAGGCTTGCCTGGAATACTCATCTTGCATTGATATAAATCAGCTTAATTCTTGTTAGAAATATCACAAATATAGATCCTAAAACACACTACTGTAACTTGAAGGTTCCACATTCAATTAAAAAGTAGTAAGATTGTAAAAACATGACAACTAAGGTGATAGAGAACAAATGCTTATCAGGACAAATGTTTATCTCATTTATACCAAAAAGAATGTCTCTCACTAATAAGGAGCTTGTATTAGTAAGTGCAAAAAAGGAATTAAAAGGAACAAACAAAAGCCCATAAACCTACCCAACTAGACCATCACCTGAGCACCACAGTGAAACCTACTGTTTTGTACTCCAATTTTTTTAAATCTATGTTTTGAACACATCTCAAAGTAATTATCTTAGTAGCCCTAAGTGTGTGTGCTCTGCTAGAAAATGAACAGAATGCACGATACAACAGGTGGTATTCACTTATCATCTGGTAGCAAACTCCTCCTGCACTGTACCTTTATCCCTGGGATCAACAAGCAGGTCATCAGCCGAACAAGGGCTCTCCTCGCTCCGCTCGTTGGAGATGGTGAGGAAGGACGTGGGGGACACAGACTGGGAGCGGCTGCTGCTGTTGCTGCCCCGCTCCGCCCCGCCGGGGGTCTGCGTGTCGATGCTGCGTGTGCTGCTGCTTCTCTGCACCAGGGGCGGAGGTGCGCGATGGCCGTCGGGAATGTCTTGTGGCTGTTATGAAATTTTAAAAACATAAGTATTTTTGTCATTGATTTTGCATATAACCTATGCACATCCTCCTGTATCCTTTAAATCATCTCTAGATTTCTTATATACCCTAATACAATGCAAATGCTATGTTAAATAGCTGCTGGTGTGTGGCAAATTCAAGTTTTGGATTTTGGAACTCTTTGGATTTTTTTTTTTTTTTTTTTTTTAATTTTTTGGCCATGCCGCATGGCCTATGGGATCTTACTTCCCTGACCAGGGATTGAACCTGTGCCCCCTGCAGTGGAAGCACGGAGTCTTAACCACTAAGACCGCCAGGGAAGTCCCTGGCATTGATTTTGAAATGCACCTAACGTCACCCTTCCCCTGTTGTTCCAGAAGACTCAAAAGTCAGAAACCCTCTCCTTATCAGGCCTCGCGAGAAAGAAGCCTCTGTGTTGATCCGTGGGGACACCCCTGTCTCATCTGTCCCCCGCTGGACACTGAGCGGCAGAACAGAGCCTCTGTATTCCCAGGGTCTGGCACATGAGTGGTCAGTGCTTGCTGAAGGATGAACTGCACTGAATTACTTATCATGTGCTATTATTTTTAAAATTATAAAAACAGGCCATTATAAAAGAGGAGAAATCTAGGTGCAACTCTAGGTTCCACATTAGAAGAAAAGGTTATCCACTGTGTAAACTAGTCATACTTGATGACAGGCCCTGCTACTTTCTCCCCCTGCCCACTTCCCTCCAAGAACAGGGTTTTCAAAGAAACCTTCCTAAGTGAGAGAAAGCTTAATCACAGCAGTGCTAATTATACAGGGAAATCAAGGAGAACACTCCGAGGGAAGCTTGTGTGACTCACTCCGCAGGGAAACCAGCTCCCTGTATATCTTTGGTACATTTACCTTTATTGCATCAAAGAAAGTTTCCCCATCATGCAGTGGAGGAGGGAAGGAGGAGAGGGTGTGGGCAGTTGCATTTTCTCTAAGCTAAACCAACCTGTAATCTTAAGGGAGAGAATCTTAGGCGTCAATAAAACACTACTTTAAACTCCCCAATTCCTCTTTCACTGAAGAATGAAAGCTTAAATATATTGTTACATGGTTTTAAATATAAACAGGAAATTTTATCACTGTCTTATATATGAACCACTCTTACGCGTGTCATAGTTAATAGAATACACATTCTTATGTGTATTATAGGTAAGCAGAACTGTGCTTCGATGATATAGTCAACCAAACAGTAACTAACATAAGCAAGAGGTAAGATTCATACTTTAGAAAGTATTCCATGTCATATCCCTCCCTCCCCAACAAACTCGTAAGCTAAACTTCTGTTAAATAGAGTTATAGCCAATAAGAAGCATATCACCTGTCTAGGGGTTTTTAAATACAGAAAAACAAAAAATAGCTTCTGTTCAAGGATCCAAATTTAAGTCACATCAGTTGTCTCTATGAGATGCAAAGAAATGAAAACTTTTCATTCACTTGCAAAGGTCAAAGTTTTTCAAAAGAGAAAATTTTCATTCTCTACAAGGAAGAAACCCATGTAAATATGGAAACCAAAACTGTGAATTTTCTTAATAATTAGAAAAGTTAATGTATAAGAATGATTTTAAGATACAAGAGTACTTACTATAAGTTGTTCTTCCTTTTCCCCAGTCTCTTTAATTATTATTTCAATCTCCTGATTCAATCCTTCCACACTATTCCGGAATCGGGAGCCTGCTGATTTGGTGATGGGAATTACTGGAATAAGTGCACTCTTTGGAACAGGAGCCTTAAGAAAAAGTGGTGGAGGGGGGAGAAGATACACTTAATACTACCTTTAAGTTCTCTAGATGGAAGCATACTTCCATTTGACATGGTTAACTCTAAAATAAATCAAAATAAAATTTATAGGCCTCACAAAAACTGTGAATAACCAAACCTGCTCCTTGGTATACATGAAATATAATTTAAAGCCAAAACCCCAGACAATCAAGGGAGAATTTCAGAAGTTTATTCACACCTATGAGAGACTATAAAGGGAATAGAGATAAAGGAAAATACTAAAAGAATGTTAACCTCAGATATTCTTTTATAACAGAGTTCAGGTTTCAGAACATAACTTTAAAGTCCTCTAGTGCCATAATTATCTATATTCCAGGAAATAAACGACAAAAAGTAATTTATCAAAAAGAAAAAAAAAAAAGAAAAAATATTTTGGTGGAAAAATAAAATTACTTCCAAAGTCCATACATAGTCGCAAGATTACAGAATAACTTCCCTGTGAAATTTATTTTTATTGTCATTGTAATGATTTTAATATGTTTTGTTCCAAAGCCTATCTCTAATTTTTTTTAAAAAAATTTCCCACTGGCACAGTATTACTTTTGAAAAGAAATATCTGATTATATTACAGGATGTCACTTGGTTTCCTGACAAACACTCAAAATAAAATATGAAACAAGAATTGTGAGGTATCTGCCAAAGTTCATAGCACAGTGTGCCAGAAGATCATCTTGTATTGTGCTGCTGTCTGGTAAAGAAATGTGATTATTCCATCCTTCATTTAGGGAGGTTTCTTTGGAAAACCTCTCTCTAAGAGAAAAGTGGAGGCAAGGAAACAAAGGTAGTAACAGGGCCTCTAATCAGTTACCACTAGTTTCATTTGATAACCTTGTTGTCTGACACACAACTTAATGTTAAACCTGTATTTCTCCTTTTTTATTCCTGCACATCATTGTAATTAAAAAAAAAAAGAGAGAGAGAGAGAGAGAAAAAAGCACAACACAATCCTGGGAAACCAAAGCAAGACATTTGTGAGAAAAAAAGTCAAAGGGAAATCAAAGGGAAAGCTTCAATATGGAGTGCTGAGGCAGCACTTCTTCATTGCTTAGTTATGTTGGGCCCCGAGTCTCACCTTCCTCACGTGTAATATGAGAACACCGCACTCCACCTCAGAGAGTGGTTTTGAGAACGAAACGAGAGGACAGGGGTGCAGTGCCTGGCCCAGAACGGATGGATCCTCAGTAAACAACAGCTACAATTTTTATTTTGTGTTTTCCCTATTATGTATTTGTGTTTTCCCTATTTTATTCTTGTCTTTTCACAAATTTTTTCAAGTACTATTTTCTTCTACATATGGAATCTTCTAACTTTCCTGCTTTTCAATCCTTCTGTTCCCCAGTCTTCTCCCCACACCCTCAAGCTTCTCATATTACTTATTTCCTTTTCACTTCCATCTCTTCTTTCTGTCCCATCTTCTAGTCTCAATATCCACTATCAAAGGAAGGAATATGAAAAATCTTAAATTTAGATATTCTATAGGTGTTTTATAGAGAAAATTTAAATAATTAAATTTTTTTCAAGTCCACATCTTTGAGTCATTCTCTACATGCTAGATCTTTGGGGCACTGATATACCATTTCCAAAATTGTTTGCTGAGGAAATCTTTGCCATGTCAACATGTCTATTCTCTTGGTCTACTTCCTTTTCTCTGAAAACTTGTCCTGGTTAGACCCCTTCAGATTCCGTAAGTGATAACAACTCTCCACCCAACTTGGCAGGTGGCTAAAGCACAACAGCATCACAGATCAAGTACTGGTTGGAAAATAAAACCTGAACTCAATGACACTCTATACTTAACAAAATTTAAATTTCACATAACCTCGCATCAGCTAAACTGTAAATTCCAAGTAACAAAGAGTGGCCTATAAGAACAACGAGATTTTTAAAAGGTGAATGGGAGAATTATTTTGCAAATTTACAGACAGAAAATCATGGGAGTAAAACTTGATTAAAACTATTCATATAGGTCTTCAAAGGTTTAGCTCTCATATTTCTTTTGATTCCCTCTTTCTTCAAGTAAAAACATAAATACCGCCTATATGGGAAAAGAATCTGAAAAAAAAAGAGTGGATATATGTATACGTATAACTGATTCACTTTGCTGTACACCTGAAACTAACACAACAGTGTAAATCAACTATACTCCAATAAAAATTTTAAAAAAACCAAAACACAAATACCATGTTCAGGGGAAAAAAAGCAACTAATTTCTCAACATTTTCTGTTCTACCTATTGGAACTAAGTCTGATCTATCCCAAATATTTCACAAAAGTGGAGTTAAAGAACACTATTCCTTTATCTCTGAAAGTTTATCTGACCAAAAGCCAATATATACATATGCAACACACACACACATTTATATTTCACACACAAAAAAAGACTATTCTTCCAAAATGTCTAGAGTAAAAAGCTATACTTGGGTAGAGGAATCGCAGGTGATATATTTTTCTTTTAGATTATTTTTCTACAACCAACCTGAGAGGAGAAACTATGTCTTACTCATCTCTTTATTGCCACTGCCTAACAGAATCTAGAACAGACATGATGCTTATTCGACAAGGCTGGTGTTATGAATTGAATATCTGTATCCCCCTAAAATTCACATATTGAAGCCCTAACCCCCAGTGTGGCTATATTTGGAGATGGGGGCTGTAAGGAAGTAATTAAGGTTAAATGAGGTCATAAGAATGGGGCCCTGATCCAACAGAATTGGTGTCCTTGTAAGAAAAGACACAGGAGAGCTCACTCACTTGTGCTCTCCTTCCTCTCCCCCTCCACACACACGCACCAAGGAAAGGCCATCTGAGCACATGAGAGGGCAGCCATCTGCAGCCCAAGGGGACATCTCACACCAGACACTAACCCTGCTGGCACCTTGATCTTGGACATCCAGTCTCCAGAGCCATGAGAAAATTAATTTGTGTTGTTTAAGCCACTTGAGCTTATGGTATTTCACTATGGTAGCCCAAGCTGACTGATACACTCACTCTTAGTTTTAGCCTTCATTTTTAGTTTTCAACAGTCTAAAGAGATACTTAAACATAATCCTGAGATACAGTAGCTTGAGAGAACTTGAATATGGCCATAAAAACTTTACTCTGAGACACTATTTTTAACTGGCATTGTTTTTTTATTGCAAAAGTAATAAGTATTCACTGAAGAAAGAAAAATAAATGGGATTGTTACTAATTTGATAAATATCCTTCTATCTAGCCCTTTTCTTCTGTGCATAGACACTTTTAACCAGAAATAGATTGTAACTTGTCCTTTGTAACTTATTTTTTTACTTCCTATTTCCCTAATTTTACTTCCTAATTCCCTAATTCCTATTTCTTTCTATGCTTTAAAACTCTTATTTACCAAATCATTTTTATAGCTGCATAGTATTTCATTGTATAAGTGTATGAAGAAGTCAGTGTCCTGTTATTGGCCAAAGAGTTTCCAATTTTTCACTATTCAAAAAAAAATACTGGCAATTCCCTGGCGGTCCAGTGGTTAGGACTCTGCACTTTCACTGCCGATGGCTTGGGTTCAATCCCTGGTCAGGGAACTAAGATTTCGCAAGCTACGCGGCCCAGCCAAAAATAAAAGAAAAAAAAATGCTGCCATAAACATCCTCTTAGATGAGTATCTGCACACATATGTAAATGCTTCCTTAGTATACAATCCTGGAAGGACTAATGGCTCAAAATGCAAGAAAGATTTTCAGGATTTTGATTCATATTGCCAAACTGAACAACAAAATATTTTTACTCCTTACAATATCTGCACCTCCACGTTCATTACCGCATTTATAATATTTACAATAACTATGACATGGAAACAACCTATGTGTCTGTTGATGAATGAATAGAAATGTGGTACACACATAAACGATGAAATATTATTCAGCCATAAAAGAAATCCTGCCATTTGCGACAACATGGATGGACCTTGAGAGCATTATGCTAAGTGAAATAAGTCAGACAGACAAATACTGTTATGTTCTCACTTATGTGAGGAATCTAAAAAAAACCCCACAAACTCAAAAAATAAATTAAAATTTTTTTTAAATAAAAATAAAAATAAACCAAACTCATAGAAACAGAAGTAGACTGGTGGTTGCCAGGGGCAGATGGGTGGAGGAAATGGGTAAAGACAGTTAAGAATACAAACTTCCAATTACAAGATGAATATGTTCTGGGGATCTAATGTACAACATGGTGACTATAGTTAACAACACAGTTTTATATACTTGGAAGTTGCTAAGAGAGTAGATCTTAAAAGTTCTCACCAGAAAAGAAAAAACAGGTAACTACATGAGGTGATGGGTGTCTTAACTAATCTTACTGTGGTAATAATTTCACAATATATACATATACCAAGTCGTCACATTGTATATCTTAAATACTCAATGTTATATGTCAATTATATTTCTATAAAGCTGGGGAAAAACGAAAAGAATGATAAACGATTTCTTCAAAATTGTTTTTAAAAAAAACTTTTGCCCTATGAACGACACTGTCAAAAGAATGAAATACTAATTCAGACTGGGAAAAAATATTTGTAACTCACATAGTCAACAAAGGACTTGTATTCAGAATATATAAAGATCTCTCAAAACTCAGTAATAAGAAAACAAGCAGCCTGATTTAAAAATGGGCAAAATATTTGAACGTACACTTCACCAAACATGATATACAGATGGCAAATAGCCATATGAAAAGATGTTCACTAGGGTAATGCAAATTAATATCAAGATGCAATGTCACTACACATCTATCTGAATGGCTAAAATAAAAAATACTGACAATACCAAGTGCTGATGAGAAAGCAGAGCAAATGAGATTCTCATACACTGCTGCTGGGAATGCACAATGGTACAACCATTCTGGAAAAGTTTTACAGTTTCTATTAAGTTCAAGATACAATTACTATATGAACAAGCAATCCCATTTCTGAGCATTTTCCCTAGAAAAATGAAAATTTATGTTTATGCAAAATTCTGCAAGGGAATGATTATAGCAATTCTCTTCATAATCTCCAAAAACTCCTCAGCAATAAAAGGGAGCAAACTATTGATATACACAACTTGGATAAATCACAAAGGCACTATTGCTGAGTAAAAGAAGACAGTCTCAAAAGATTACATACTGTACGATTCCATTCATAGGACATTCTCAAAAAGATTTAACACTAGAGTGATGGAGAACAAATCAGTGATTACAGAGGTTAACGAGGGGTGTGTGTGTATAAAGGGATAGCATGAGGAAATTTGGGGGGAGTGGTGGTGATGGAATTATTCTCACACAATATCCTGTGTCACAGTATCCTGACTGTGGTGGATGGTTACATGAATCTATACATGTATTAAAATTCATGTAGCTGTATGCCAACCCCCCAAAAAAGTCAGTTTTACTATATGATCATTGACAAACAAAAGGAAAAGTTACTAGCTAACAGAATCATTCTGGATCATGTTCTTTCTGTCTAATATTGTCTCCTTAGGTCTTTGCCTAGAGAGAGCTATATGCTGAAATGGATGAAAGGTGGGAAAAATATCTTTTAAAAAGCAGTCCACAGGGCTTCCCTGGTGGCGCAGTGGTTGAGAGTCTGCCTGCCAATGCAGGGGACACGGGTTCGAGCCCTGGTCTAGGAAGATCCCACATGCTGCGGAGCAACTAGGCCCGTGCGCCACAACTACTGAGCCTGCGCGTCTGGAGCTTGTGCTCCACAACAAGAGAGGCCGCGCCAGTGAAAGGCCCGCGCACCGCGATGAAGAGTGGCCCCCGCTCGCCGCAACTAGAGAAAGCCCTCACACAGAAACGAAGACCCAACACAGCCAAAAATAAATAAATAAATAAATAAAAATTAAAAAAAAAAAAAAAGCAGTCCACAAATGACTTAGGGACCCCTCGAAAGTCAGGTATGTCCCTTTTAGGTGAGGTCAACTGAGTACTGACCAGCCCTGTCAGCTGCCTTTCAAACACCCTATTCTTCAATCCTTCCATCTTAGTGCTACAAAGCCAGTAACTTCCCTTGCTTCCCGAAAGCCTCATCAGCAAGCCAGCACTGGTTCACCCTGTGACAGAACTGTGATAAGGACAGGACAGGAAGAGGAAGGCAAACAGCAAAGGCCACTACTCCGTTCCATTCTTGTAATAACTTGCATTCTCCATCCTCTGCCCTACTCTCATTCCAAGGTCTTCACTTTCCTACTTTTAACTTCAGTGAAATAATGCCTAAGAGAGTCATTGAAACTGGTTATTTCTCATTGGTCTTTTATATCACTAAGACCTGTCACTAACACCTTGAAGGAAAAAAAAATTGTTTTTAACCTATTCTTACCCTCTTGTTTCCTTAGCAACAGAAGTAAAATCCCAAAGTATAATCTAACAAAAGGCTTAAAAAAAAAACCCTCTCCAATTAGATATGTACTTGCTGCAGGGATAAGAGTGGGAGGGTAGAGCTAAGAATATGTTTTGGTTCATGATGGGTCAAGGAGGGAAAGAAACCTTTCTTAAAGTAGTGGCAATAGAAAATAGAAAATAGTGAGGTGACAGGAAACTGATTCAGACTAAAGCACCTAGGGGTTAAAAGAAACCCACAGCTCACTAATCTGCAGTGGAGGGCACATTAGAACATTTTTGTCAGGCAGTCATCCTTCCTGTGCCTGGACTCTTCCTGTGTCAGGAAACAATGAGGAGACAGGGAACTGGTACAGACTAAGAAAGATCTCAGGAGTTATTAGTATATATACTACAAATAGAACTTTTACTTTTTTTTTTATACTGAGTGAAAGGTACTCAATTCTAAACTTAATTTTCTCTCCTAAATGTCACAAAACAACATAAATAATGGCTTGCTTTGGATGCCATTTTCAGGCTGCACTTGGTTTGTAACTGTTAAGTTACAGAAATGAGGAAGGAGAAGGCTAGAAGGGGAAGATGACCTGTCAAGGTTTCCACAAAATGTTGACCATCCTGGATTTTAGAATCATAAAGATCTGTCAGTAAGCTTGCTAAGAACAGAAAGCTTAAGTTTCCTGGGTGTCATGTTGAGAAATGCACATAAGAGGAACCCACCAGTATAGTAACTAACTGTACATCTTGTTACTGCCTTTCCAGGCAGCTACAGAAGTCATAACCTACTCAATTGGTAAGAAGTTTTTCTCAAATGTAATCTAAATAGCAGCAAGTATTTATCAACAGTTTAATCTATTTAAGGCAAAAGAAAGAAAGGAAGGAAAAGAAAGAAAGAAAGAAAATGGCCACTTCCCTAAGGTCAACACACCATTTTAGATAAATGAAGCAAAAGGTTCAACTGTAATTCATTTAACTAGCAAATAGCTATATGATTAGAAGAAAAAAAATCTACCCAAGCTGCCGGGGAAAGATTTTCTTCATTAAGCATACTGTTATTGTTCCAGAAATAAAAGATAATAATAGGCCTTTGATTTTACTCCTTACATAAACTATATTCTAAAATATCTAAAAATAACAAAAATGATTATACTTTAACTTTTATGCTTCATTTCAAGGGCTCTTAAGGAATTTTATGTGTGTGTATATAATTTATTTTTCCCATATCCACACAGCTTTCTGTAATAAAATCTACATTTCTAAATATAAATCAGTATATGCAAATATAAGTGGGTTATCATATTAACTGAGAGGTCATCCTTAGATAGCTCTGAAAGGTTAAAAATCTTTCAATGTACTAAGGCAAAATCTACCTCTCCTAAGATCTATACTTTGGAAACAACAAGGATCTCCTATTTTCTCAATTTTTGATTCTTTCTCTTCAAATCAGAATGTTTTCCACTCAATTAAGATTTCAATTAGGTGAATCACTGTTTTAAAGGTTTTTTTCTATTTACATTCTCCATATATCTATATACATTACAGCTTAAAGATCAAATTCTGCATCAAAGCTGAGAAGTAACCAACAAAGAAAGAACCCCAAGAGAAGGGTTGGATAATCCTGAATCTTCATTAGAGGTCAATCTACATTATAACTTACATATCTGTTTCAAAGTGTGGGGATAAGACTGTGGTATGACACAGAGAGTCAGGAAAGATGGGAAGAACACCTACTGAAGCAGTAGCTGAGCAGGAAAAACAAATATACAGTTAAATTTTCAAAGGAAGAAGAATGTGCCTTGATAGGCAAGTAGGATGGAAAAGGTGTGTTCAGCAATTCACCAGAGATCTATGAGAGAAATATGAGCCAGAAACCCTAATATAACAACAGGGAGGTCAAAACTGATGTTTAGAATGGTTTTAAAAAATTAGAAAGCACTGGAAAAAAAGCTTTCCTATCTTAAGGGCTTTTGTAGAGGGCCTCCATGTGGCCTTGATTCCTCCTGTCCTGTCAGCATTACTTTATTTCTGTCCTCCAGCAATCACTGTCCTTTCATCTGATATCCCCCTCTTAGCTCTTCTAAGCTACAACTATACTCTATAATAAAGGTCACAGCTGAAGCACCTACTCTTGATTTCTAAGTAGCAAAATCTTAAAACTTTCAAGAACAGCAATCATGTCCTGGACTGGCATACAAAGATTTTATTGCAGAGCAGCAATTTTCTCTTTAAAGTGCAACGCCCCTCTCACTCTTCAGATGAAAATAGGTTTTTATCCCTTTCTACCTCACTATCCCTTTGCTCTCAAACCCTCCTAAGCTACTACAAAACTACAGTGTCCCAGCCCAGATGAAGAAATAAGAAAATCCTATGGGAGGGCTTTCTTGCTTGAGGCTATAACAACCAGAAACACCTGCATGATTTTTAAATTCTCACTCCTAAATTAGTTTATGCAACTGTGAAGATGCTGCATCTCCCGCTCCTCTGTTTACTAATATCTGACTCTAATCATCAATCAAACAATCCTGAAATGTATTAGTTACATATTCTAATGAGAATATTTCTTGAAATACTCCTTAAAAATACGATACCGTAAGTATCCGAGGGCTCTGTCAATTTTGGAAACCACTGACATGTGAAAAGATTCTCTCTCTCCTAAGAAACTTGGCAGCATTTATTCTTCATAACAAATAGTTCCCCACCCCCCAAATTTCCAGGGAAAGAACCACTCAAAAAGGTATGTGAGAATTCTTTTCTAACTGCAAATATCCATTGTAAGCCCAAGAAAAAGATCTTTTGTTAACCAGTGGTTATAGACTATGAGCTAGCTATAAGCAGAGCAATACTGTCCTTGATCATTAAGGGATACTAAAGGAATTTCCCAATAATCTTCTCCAAACAAAAAAAAACTCCAAACCAAAAAACTGTAATAACTTGGAAAGTCTATGAAGAGAAAAGTTAAAGAGCCCCCCAAATATTCAAACTTCTCAACCAAATAATGGAAAATCTACCCCTAGGAAAGTATAAATATATAAAAAGCTTTAAGCACACAGGAACTGGACCCAACTAAATAGCCAAAATTAGGGAAATGCTCTACAGAATCTGAAACATTAAAAATGTTCCTGAAGCATGTGTAATAACATTTTTCCACATTAAGTAAATTTTTTAAAATATATAAAGTCTAACATATGGTAGGATCTCAACAAGGAATGAGAAAGGAAAAAGAAGAAAAAACGTAAGGAATAGCTGTCTTTAAAGAGAGACTCTGGATGATGTTTTTCCTATTTGATTTTTAAAAAAATTACAGCTTGACTGAGACATAATCTTTTTATTTGACTTTTTTAGTTTCTGAAATTTTTGTAATAAGCATGTAAATATTTTTATGATAATAAAAGCTTTAGAAAATAACTTCAATATGAAATTGGCAGAGAAACCTAGTGAAAAATCCAACTGGAAGCGACCTAAGATCTACTGAACAGTTATTATGGGTCAAGAATTGCATTAACTGTTTTATAACATTCTATCGCATTTAAGCCTCAGTATAACACACTAACAGGTAATACTATAACGCAGAGAACCCGAGGAACTTCATACAGCCAACAAGCAGCAGGGCTCAGTTGTAAACTAAACAGTCTGATCTCAGGGCACCTGTGCTCATCCTCTAGCTACATGACCTCCCAGGTTACTTTTGGATTCTTTGCTAGCATCTAATCTATTATTTCCAGACAATTATATTTGTATTTTATCTATTTATATTTTATGTTGGTTGGTAGATTTTTTTGCAGCAGCTTAGTGAAAAATAATTCACAATACCATACAACTTACTCGTTTAAAGTGTACAACTTTTGCTTCTGAATGGTTATTGAACAGAGTTGTACAACCATCACCACAATTGATCTTAGAATCACCAAAAATAAGTCCCTCACCCATTAGCAGTCACTCTCTATTTCCCCCCAACCTTCCCAGCTCTAGGCAACCACCAATCTACAACCTGGCTCTATGGGTTTGCTTATTCTGGACATTTCATGTAAGTGAAATCATATAATATGTGTTCTTTTGTGTCTGGCTTCTTTCACTTAGCATAATGTTTTCAAAGTTCACCCATATGGTAGCATGTACCAGTACTCCATTCCTTTTTATGACTGAATAATATTCCATTGTATGGATATACTGCATTTTATTTATCCATTCATTGGTTGATGGACATTTGGGTTGTTTCCAAATTTTGGCTACTGTGAGCCATGCTGCTATGAACATTTGTGTCCAAGTTTTTATGTAAACGTATGTTTTCAATTCTCTTGGGTACATACCTTGGAGAGGAAGTGCTGGGTTATACAGTAACTCTATGTTTGTTTGTTTTTTTAAAATTATTAATTATTTATTTATTTTTGGTTGCATTGGGTCTTCATTGCTGCACGGGCTTTCTCTGGTTGTGGCGAGTGGGGGCTACTCTTCACTGCGATGCACGGGCCTCTCACTGCAGTGGCCTCTCTCGTGTGCCACACGGGCTCTAGGCGCATGGGCTTCAGTAGTTGTAGCACTCAGCCTCAGTAGTTGTGGCTCGCAGCCTCTAGAGCACAGGCTCAGTAGTTGTGGAGCACGGGCTTAGCTGCTCCGCAGCATGTGGGATCTTCCCGGACCAGGGATCGAACCCGTGTCCCCTGCATTGGCAGGCGGATTCTTAACCACTGTGACACCAGGGAAGCCCCCTGTAACTCTGTGTTTATTTAGGCTTTTGAGGAACTGCCAGGATGTTTTCCAAAATGGCTACACCGTTTTACATTCCTATCAGCAATATGTAAGGGTTCCAATTTCTCCACATCCTTACTAACACTTGTTATCTGTCTTTTTAGTTTTAGCTGTCCTAGTGGGTATGAAATAGTATCTCACTGGAATGTGTATGCATTTCCCTACTGACAAATAATGCTAAGTACCTTTTTCACATACTTATTGGCTATCTGTACATCTTCCTTGGAGAACTCTCTATTTAGATCCTTTGCCCATTTTTAAATTGGGCTGTTTGTCTTTTCATTATTGAGTTGCAAGAGTTCTTTATATATTTTAGATACAAGTGCTTTATCAGATATATGATTTATATATATTTTTGCCCATTTTGTGGGATGTCTTTTCACTTTTTTGATGGTGTCCTTTGATGCACAAAAGTTTTTAATTTTGATAAAGTCCAATTTATGCACTTTTTCTATTGCGCCTCGTGGTTTTGGTGTCATATTTAACAAACCACTGCCTAATCCTATGTCACATTTATGCCTATGTTTTCATATAAGAGCTTTTAGTTTCAGCTCTTATATTTAGGTCTTTGACCATTTTGAGTTACTTTTGTACATGATGTGAGGAAGGTAGATATATTTTTTAAATCATGTTTTTTTTTTTTTTAATTATTTATTTATTTATTTATGGCTGTGTTGGGTCTTCGTTTCTGTGCGAGGGCCTTCTCCAGTTGTGGCAAGTGGGGGCCACTCTTCATCGCGGTGCGCGGGGCTCCCACCGTCGCAGCCTCTCTCGTTGCGGAGCACAGGCTCCAGACGCGCAGGCTCAGTAATTGTGGCTCACGGGCCCAGTTGCTCCGCGGCATGTGGGATCTTCCCAGACCAGGGCTCGAACCCGTGTGCCCTGCATTAGCAGGCAGATTCTCAACCACTGCGCCACCAGGGAAGCCCTTAAATCATGTTTTAAAGGCTAGAATTGGCCTTATCTTTTACTCCTATGTCTCCATCATTCCCATCTCATCAACCATCAGCTAACAAAGTTTAAAAACTCAGACTCTGAAGTCAAATGCCTAGATTAGAATCCCAGTTCTGGCTCATATGACCTTGAACAAGATACTTGATCTCTCTGGGCCTTAATTCCTTGCCTGTAAATTGGGGATAATAACAATCTCCAAATCAAAGATGAGGATTAAATGCTAATAATATATACAAAAGCTGAGTAGAGTGCGTCCCATATTGTAAGCACTTAATAGACTTCAATTATTAATTATTAGTTTCTAAATATCACTCAGGTTTGTCCACTCTCTCCAGCTCCACAACTTCTACCTTACTTTAGTTCACACCATCATTTCTTACATGGATTATAAATCTGTTCTCAAATGGTTTCCTGCCTCTAATCTTGTCCTCTTCCAAATTCATTCTCTACTCTGAACCCATAATGATCATGACAAAATGTGTATCTGTTCACCTATCAACCCTCTGAATTGCAGAAAATAGTTCTCTGGTGTCTCTAGGACAAAGTCCAAATTTCTTAACAACTGAGACATGAAGACTTTCAGGTCTGGCTACTATTTACCTCTCTAGCCTAATCTCTTACTACCACCCCTACCTGAAGCCGTGATTTCTTATACGTCTAGAAAATTGGTTAAATTCTACTTAATCTTCAGGGACCACTTAGACACCATTTTCTCTAGAAGACCTTCTAGATGGCTCATAGCCAGTCCAAGGATAAATATCCCTTCTATAGCACTCTGAACACTCCCTGATCAACACACTCAATACACTGTGTAAAAATTAACTGTTTACTTACATCTATTTGAGACTTGGTGGGGGGAAAGCCCCAATATTTCATTTATCACTGCATCCCCTAATAAGTACTACAGGATGAGTTATATGGCAACATTTAATATATGTTGTGTGGATGGAGGAATGGCCTCAAAGCACACGTATCTCAAACTGGTACTTTCTCCACTAGAGAGAGAACCCACTAAACAAAGCCACACCCATGACTTACTGAATGATATTTTCATGTTCACAGTCTCAAAGTTTCAATTAAATATGAATACTACTACCATAGCTATCATGATGCATACGTGCCTGATCTCTGATTGGCTATTAACACTAAAGCAAGTCAAGTAGTCAAAACGTTTGTTGTGTCAAGTGTACAAAAGTCAAGCTACATGAATTTATTTTTCAAGTTACTATATTTTCTAGTCCTCACCTTCTCCACGAGACATTTTAGAATTAGACAAAAATGAAGTTCATGCAAACTTCAATAATCTGTATGAAGCAAATTCAACTTGCAAGGGAAAAAAAGAAGAAAATTTTGGATAATTTTATTGCTTTAATTGCTAATTTTATTGCAACTTTAAAAAAAAAATCACTTCAGGAAGTTATAAACTGCTAAAACCCGTAACTTAATTCAATAAAACTCAACCTTGACCTCTCTTCTACTTGGAGTAAAAATATGGATTGGAAATAAGAATTGGACTTATCTCTTAGAAACACATCTAAATTATTTATGGATGAATTAGAGGAAGTGGAAGGTTGGCAAATTCACCTGTAAAACCATGTGGGTCTGTAGCCTTTGAGAGTGAGCGGAATAATTAGTATTCTAACTTTGACAATTATTAATCTATTCAAATTTTTCATTTCTTGTTTTGTCAATTTTGCATTTTCTATTTCTCCAAATATAAATGCAGTTTGTTTAGGTTTTTAAATGCATTAATGTATATTCATATTTTATAACTAAAAATGCCTTATATATGGAAAAAAGCTATTGGAAACTACAATCAAACTATAAATTTGTGAAATCAAATTTGACCCATGCATCAATATTTTAAGACACAATTAATTTGAAAAAAATATATACCTCTACCCATACTTTCTCTTGAAAACAATCCACATACACTTGACAATCATCAGAAGCTATCAACCTGTAAGTGGGGCTGGCAAACTATTTCTTGCTCTCTCCTTGCTAAGGGACCCCATCTAATTTCAATTCAGTTAAAGAGAAATGCTCTGTGAGTGAGCCATCAGGAGCAATTCATAGAGTTCAATTAAAGAATCAAAGCAGTTAAAGATTTTCCCTACTAAAAGACCTTATGCTCCAGGTATCATCATTATCCTCTATCTTCACGTGAGGAAACTGAGACTTAGAACAGGTTACTTATCCAGGGTCTGGTTCCACAGCCAATGATTATCTCTATTATTCTGCCTCCAACATACTAAACTGATAGAGACAAAAATATAGTAAACCAAAATATGTAACTAGCTATAATGCCTAGAAGTCATATCACAGATTACTACAGGAAAATATCATTTGGTCAACTTAACATTCTGTTTTTTTTTTTTTTTTTAAAGAGGTAAATTTGTTTTTTTGTTTTTTTGTTTTTAAACTTTGGGTTTATTTATTTATTTATTTATTTATGGCTGTGTTGGGTCTTTGTTTCTGTGCGAGGGCTTTCTCTAGTTGTGGCAAGTGGGGGCCACTCTTCTTCGCGGTGCGCAGGCCTCTCATTATCGCGGCCTCTCTTGTTGCGGAGCACAGGCTCCAGACGCGCAGGCTCAGTAATTGTGGCTCACGGGCCTAGTTGCTCCGCGGCATGTGGGATCTTCCCAGACCAGGGCTCGAACCCATGTCCCCTGCATTGGCAGGCAGATCCTCAACCACTGCGCCACCAGGGAAGCCCCATTCTGTTTTTTTTAAATGAAGGCTGTGATTCAGTATTTAATCACTGTTTCAAATATGTTTTAGACATGTTTATCCTAAACAGTTACCTATGAAATAACATATCACCAGGAAAACAACAAATCCCTTGTCTGGATTTTATGGTATCTGTGCTCCTACCTGACACTGGTTAATAGCTGCATGGTTGCCATGGAATGGAGACTGTCTTTCTTTATCTCGATGATGCCGACTGCTGTGTTTACTTCTCTGCAATTGCTGGCGTAATTTTGCAATCTGAAAAAGGGAAAAATAACAAGTATGTCAGAGTGTTTTCCACATTACATAAAACATACTCATGCTTAATAAGAACCAGTAAAATTCATCCTTAATAAATCTCTTGAGTTTTTAAACCATCCCACAAAAATCTGATTTATTGTAAAAAAAAATTTATATATATATACACACACACATCTGTATATGCATAAATGTATATCTTTCTTTCAAAGAAAAAATTATGTTCCAACACTATTCTGAGCCTTTAAGCTTCCCAAGTACTAAACAAATGAAATTTTTAGCATTTAGAATAAATTATATTATACATTATAGCTTTCACAAAGAATTCAAAAATAATGATAAGTATTCTCTCATTTCACTTACGAGTCACATTTTATTTAGAATTAGATTTCTTTAACAAACACCTAACCTTCAACAGCTCCAAAAAGTAAACAGTATTATTTAAAAATCAACTCAAGCTCCCCAGGCTCTGGGAGGCTCCTGGAGATGTGCTGTCCACTGAGCATAATCAAATTATGAATAAACATAATAAACATCAACTCTGTTAAAAAAAAAAAAAATCAACTCAAGCCATGAAATGCATTCAGATACCAGTCTTTAAATAACAAATACAATTTCAATCAATATCCTATATTATTCTTTGACTGAATTTTTCTGTTTTATTGCTACATTATGTATAAAATGCAAATGTCCTAATTACAGGCACAAAAAATGGTAATCATAGCATAGGGCCATAATCAACTTGGTTATACTGGGTTACTGAAATTCAGAAATACTACCACTGTATATAGAAATAGTAAGTGTGAATTTGTTGTATCACTGCAATCTTATACATTCGATATTTATATTAACAGCTATGGACTCTCATTAAAAATAAAGAAAAACACATAATCAAGTAAGTTATGTGTACATTTCCCCATTCAAATCTTCATTCAACATAATAACTGTTTTTCTGTTATTTCTCAAGTAAACAAAACCACCAAAACAAAACAAAAAATTAAAAAAACAATGGAAATTGACAAATCTTTGCTGCTCACAACTTCAAGGAACTAGTCAACGAAGGGATCAAATTTCCACACCCACTTCCTTGGAACCATTTCTCTGACCTCCTTAAGTTGATCAGTGCTGCCCCACGACGCTGAACGCTTGTGAGACCCTTTCTTCTTTTCAGAGTACTCTTCAGCCCATGCACTCTCTGTCTATAATGGGAAAAAGAAGGAAGAGGTTTTAATAAAACAATTAATCATTTAACAATAATGAATGCTACATTTGCGACAACACAGATGGACCCTGAGGGTATTATGTTAAATGAAGTCAGAGAAAGACAAATACCATATGATCTCACATGTGGAAACTAAAAAAACAAACAAACAAACAAACTCATAGAAAAAGAAATCAGATTTGTGGTTACCAGAGCTGTGGGTCAGCAGAGGGGGAATAGGATGAAGGTGGTCAAAAGGTACAAACTTCCACTGAAAGATAAATAAGTACTGGGGATGTAATGTACAACCCAGTGGCTATAGTTAACACTTGCTTTTATCGTACATCTGAAAGTAGCTAAGAGAGTAGATCCTAAAAGTTCTCATCACAAGGAAAAAAAAAAAGTTTTTTGGTAACTCTATGAGGTGATGGATGTTAACTAAGCTTACTGTGGTGATCATTTTGCAATATATGTATGTCAAGTCATTATGCTGCATACCTTAAACTTATATAGTGCTATATATCAGTTATATCTCAATAAACCTGAGAACATTTTCCCTTTCTAAAAAAAAGGTATCCCATATTTTTCTATTACAAAATACATTCCTATTACAGAAAAATTAGATATTAGAAAATATTTTAAACAACAAATTACCCATAATTTTTACTACCAGTTACTTAATTGCAATATTTTAGCCTATTTCTTTCATTTCTCTAATAAAAATTAGTTATTATTATATAATTATAAGCATAGCATTTTTTGAACAAATGCATACTAATAATAGCTAACATTTCTGTGATCTTACTATGTGCTAGGCACTGTGTTTTATGAAAGTACAGTGAAAGGTCTTCACTGTATTATCTGATTTAATACATACAAAAAGTTCTACAAGTTCTGCAGAAAAGGAAGTTGTGACAATGAGGTTAGATAAGTTGCCTAAGGTCTCACAGCCGGGAAGTGGCAAAGCCAAAGATATAAACCTAAGACTCCAGAGTTCATAATCTTAACCTCTAAATTTTGTCTTTTCTTGCTTTAAATATCTGCAGAGTACAGCCTCAAAAATGTTAAATTCTTAGTGGTTACACAAAATCCAGAACTTAAAAACACTGTATCAGAAAAAAATATTATTCTTGGCATATGAAAATACGCTCAACCTCACCCCATAGTAAGAGAAATGCAAGTTAAAACTTCACTGAGACTGGGCAATTTGATCACATACACCCTCCTCCATTGTTGGTGGAATGTAAAATTAGTACAGCCTTTATGGAAGGCAACTGCTGTCAAAGTTACAAATGCACATACTGTTTGACACAACCACCCATATTTTGGTAATTTATACTGCAGATGTACAAATTTACACCTTTATGTACAAAATGACATATATTATTCCCTATAGCACTGATTTTATACAAGATTAGAAAAATGTAAATAGAGGATTGGCCAAATAAATTATGGCTTACCTTTGCAACAGAATAATACACAGCTATAAAAATGGATAAGGAAATCTACACTGTACTAATACAAAATAATCTCCACGAGATACTGTTAAATGAAAAACTAAAGGCTCGGACTTCCCTGGTGGCACAGTGGTTAAGAATCCGCCTGCCAATGCAGGGTACACGGGTTCGAGCCCTGGTCTGGAAAGATGCCACATGCCACGGAGCAACTAAGCCCGTGTGCCACAACTACTGAGCCTGTGCTCTAGAGACCACGAGCCACAACTACTGAGCCCGCGTGCCACAACTACTGAAGCCCACGCACCTAGAGCCCATGCTCTGCAACAGGAGACGCCACCGCAATGAGAAGCCTGCACACCCCAACCAAGAGTAGCCCCTGCTAGTAGCAACTAGAGAAAGCCTGCGCACAGCAATGAAGACCCAACACAGCCAAAAATATGTGTAAATGTAAATAAATAAAATTTTAAAATACTATTTTAAAAAAAGACAGAAAAACTCAAGGCTCGGTACAGTATGTATAGCAACTACCTTTATATATAGGAGTGCTATAAAGAATATACACACGTGTAAAGTACATCTGGAAGAATATACATGGTAACAAAAGAAACTGATATCAGTGGCTGCCTCATGAGAAGAAGATAACTCTCAAGTTTTGTACTTTTATGAATGAATGTATAGCCTATTCAAAACAATACCTCTTTATATATAAGATGGAAAAAAACTTTTAAGGGGAAATTTTTCTATATGGATAGAATGGTGTCCTTAAGTGAAAACAAAGTTGCAGAAGAATGTATACAATATGCTATCTTGTGTTTAAGGAAAAAAAAATCACCTTTCTGGGGGGCAACCTCCAGGGAAATAACTGATTTAGGCAAGGATCATCAATGGACACTAAAACCATTAAGTGAAAGGTTACTAGGGAACAGCATATTCACATGGTACAAAAAAAGTATTCTATAGTTACTTGCTAATTCAAAAAGAATAAAATATCTCCTTTACAAATATGTAGTATAATTCATAAAATAAGATAAAATAACAATGTTTTTAAGACCAAAAGAAAGTATGAGATGAACTGTGCTAAATTAAAAGGAAGTGGGCTTCCTGGTGGCGCGGTGGTTAAGAATCCGCCTGCCAATGCAGGGGACATGGATTCGAGCCCTGGTCTGGTAAGATCCTTCATGCTGCGGAGCAACTAAGCCCGTGTGCCACAACTACTGAGCCTGCACTCTAGAGCCTGTGAGCCACAACTACTGAGCCTGCGTGCCACAACTACTGAAGCCCGCATGCCTAGAGCCCGTGCTCCGCAACAAGAGAAGCCACCACAGTGAGAAGCCCGCTCACCACAACGAAGAGTAGCCCCCAATCACTGCAACTAGAGAAAGCCCGCGCACAGCAACGAAGACCCGATGCAGCTAAAAATAAATATAATTAATTAATTAATTAATTAAAAAGAACTAAGAGAAAGCAAGTACAATGCATGAATCTCAGACTGGATCCCGGTGAAAGGAAGAAAGGAAGGAAGGGATCTTGGGTAAACTTTAACATGAACTGGATTTGGGTGTTACATGATATTATGTAATTATTAATTTTCCTAGGTGAGCTAATGCTACTGTGATTATACAGGAAATATCCTTATTCTTAGAAGATATATGCTGAAAGATTTAGGGATAAAGTGTCATGACATCTGCAACACACTTTCAGAAAGCAGAGAAACACACACATAAAAATACAAAGATTGATAAAGCAAATATGGCTATGTTTAAAACTGTTGAATCTAATGACAGCTGTCATACCCTTCCAATTTTTTGGTATGTTGAACATCTAATTAGTAAAAAGTTAAAAGGGGGAAAAAAACCCAGAATCTTAAGTCATATCAATTGACGTTTTATAAAATCCACTTAGGACAATTTCATAAAGAAATACTTCTATCAAAAAGTATTAGACCTTTAATCCATTTTGAGTTTATTTTTGTGTATGGAGTTAGAGAACATTCCAATTTCATTATTTTACATGTAGCTGTCCAGTTTTCCCAGCACCACTTATTGAAGAGACTGTCTTCTCTTCATTGTATATTCTTGCCTCCTTTGTCATAGATTAGTTGACCATAGCTGCGTGGGTTTATCTCTGGACTTTCTATCCTGTTCCATTGATCTATATTTCTGTTTTTGTGCCAGTACCATACTGTCTTGATGACTGTAGCTTTGTAATATAGTCTGAAGTCAGGGAGCCTGATTCCTCCAGCTCCATTTTTCTTTCTCAATATTGCTTTGGCTATTCGGCATCTTTTGTGCTTCTATACAAATTGCAAAATTTTGTTCTAATTCTGTGAAAAAATGCTATTGGTAATTTGATAGGGAATGCATTGAATCTGTAGATTACTTTGGGTAGTACAGTCATTTTGACAATATTGATTCTTCCAATCCAAGAACATGGTACATCTCTCCACCTGTCTGTGTCATCTTTGATTTCTTTCATCAGTATCTTATAATTTTCTGAGTAGAAGTCTTTCACCTCCTTAGGTAGGTTTATTCCTAGGTATTTTATTCTTTTTGATGTGATGGTAAATGGGATTGTTTCCTTAATTTCTCTTTCTGATCTTTCATTGTTAGTGTATAGGAATGCAAGAGATTTCTGTGTATTAATGTTATATCCTGCAACTTTACCAAATTCATAGATGTAAGACCAGATACTATAACACTCTTAGAGGAAAACATAGGCAGAACACTCTCTGACATAAATCGAAGCAAGATCTTTTTTGATCCACCTCCTAATGTGAAAATAAAAACAAAAATGGGACCTAATGAAACTTCAAAGCTTCTGCACAGCAAAGGAAACCATAAACAAAACAAAAAGACAACCCACAGAATGGGAGAAAATATTTGCAAATGAAGTGACTGACAAGGGATTAATCTCCAAAACACACAAACAGCTCATGCAGCTCAATATCCAAAAAAAAAAAAAAAAAAAAAAAAGGAAACCCCATCTAAAAATGGGCAGAAGACCTAAATAGACATTTCTCCAAAGAAGACATACAGATGGCCAAGAGGCACATGAAAAGATTCTCAATATCACTAATTATCAGAGAAATGCAAACCAAAACTATAATGAGGTATCACTTCACACCAGTCAGAATGGCCATCATCAAGAAATCAACAAACAGTAAATGCTGGAGAGGGTGTGGAGAAAAGGGAACCCTCCTACATTGTTGGTGGGAATGTAAATTGGTACAGCCACTATGGAGAACATAATGGAGGTTCCTTAAAAGACTAAAAATAGAGCTACCATATGATTCAGCAAAACCAATCCTGGGCATATATCTGGAGAAAACCATAATTCGAAAAGATACATGTACCCCAGTGTTCACTGCAGCATATAAGCACTATTTACAATAGCCAGGATATGGAAGCAACCTAAATGTCCATCAACAGAGGAATGGACAAAGAAGATGTGATACATATATGCAATGGAATATTACTCAGCCATAAAAAAGAATGAAATAATGCCATGTGCACCGACACAGATGGACCTAGAGATTGTCATACTGAGCGAAGTAAGTCAGACAGAGGAAGACAAATATCATATGATATCGCTTATATATGGAATCTAAAAAAATGGTGCAAACAAATCTACTTACAAAACAGAAACAGAGTCACAGATGTAGAAAACAAACTTATGGTTACCAAGGGGCATGGGGGGGAGGAATAAATTGGGAGATTGGGATTGACATATGCACACTACTATACACAAAACAGATAACTAATAAGAACCTACTATATAGCACAGGGAACTCTACTCAGTACTCTGTAATGACCTATATGGGAATAGAATCTAAAAAAGAGTGGATATATGTATATGTATAACTGAGTCACACTGCTGTACAGCAGAAACACATTAAAAATCAACTATACTCCAATAAAAATTAATTTAAAAAATAAAAATAAAAATGGTTAAAGAAAAAAGTATTAGACCAACAAATAAATGCAGGAAGAATGACAATAGAGTTAGAAAATCATCATTTGGAAGTACTACAGTAATTGTTGATTCAAGCAAGAATCATCAACGAATGCCAAAACCAATGCATGAAAGCTTGTTGGGGAACAGGATATTTACAGTCTCAAATATTTCCCCACAGACTATGTATATACAGTTACAAAGAGAATCTGGTGGGTCAAGCTTAACATTACTGACATCGGGCACCTCTTGATGCACATGCACAGAGAGGAACACACAACACATATAGTACTCCTGCCAAAAATGTTATTACTGAATCTAATAGTTTAAAAAACAGATAAACCCAGGCTGAGAAGATTCAACAAAAATACTAGCTTGCACCCTTAAAAATATCAATGTCATGAAAGACAAAGAAAAGCTGAGAAACTGTTCCAGTTTAAAGGATTCTAAAGAAACATGATATCTAAATGCCACATGTGCTCCTTCACTGGGTCCTAGCTTATGCGAGAAACTGCTACAGATAACATCATCGGGGAAACTGAAAAAAAATGTGTCTATGTATCACATATTAAATAGTAGCATTGTATCAATGTTAAATCTCCTGAATTTGATAATTACTTTGGTAATATTTTTTAAGTCTTTGTTCATATACATCCTGAAGTATTTGGAGAAGAGTCAGAATTTCTGTAAATTATTAACAATTAGCAAATAATAACAACTGTAATAATAACAATTATATATACACAAAGAAAACAAAATATGCAAAAATGTTTATTGGTAAACATAGGTGAGGCGTATAGGGTGTTCAATCTACTACTCTTGGGACTCTTCTATAAACTTGGGACTTTTTTCCCCAATAAAAAGTTTTTAAAAATTAGAGAAATTACTAAAGATATTAATTTTAAGTATAAAAATTCAAGGAAAAATATAGATTTAAGAACAAATTAAAGATGAGAACAAGAATATTAGATGGTAAGGTAAAAATAAGCATAAAGAGCAAAAGACAGCTTGGTTAATTTCAGTGATAAGATGTTCAGGCAGGAAAAAATACTCGGCAAAATCATTAATTTTACTTAAACTCCTAATTCAAAAGATAATTGCTTTCTTTGTTCAACTAAGAAGCTGTGCCTTTATTATAAGACACTCAGGTATTAATAAAAAGTAAAATTGAGTTTTAATTAAGCATGTTTCAATTTTGTTCAATTTTACATTGTATACTGGAAAGCTATTATGCATCTTCTAATGTATCAGGCACTAGACTAGGTACTGCAGTTAGAGAGTTTTTACTCTCAAAGAATTTTTTCTAGGACAGAAGGAATAAATAGCCAATTATGATATGTGATGACTGAGGTTCCCTAAGAAAGGCACCTAATCCAACCTGGAAGGACAGGGAAAGCAGGTAGGCAAGGTTCTATGGGATCGGGGGAGGCTGCTGTAAGCATCAGAGTGTAAGCTGTCCAGGCAAATGGTGGGAAAGCGTTCCAAACAAAAGAAAAAACAGGAACACCAGTCAAATGGTAGCCAGAGCTAGGTCACAGCAACTTGCTGAAAAGACTTACTGAACTGCTTCTACAGATCAAGGGGCTCCCAATGGCTTATTAGAATGTATATTCTTACTGGTAAGACAAAATATCTCAACCCACTGAACCCGAAACTGCAGAGCAAAGAAAGAGGGTTGCAGAAATGTTCAAGGAAATGCACCCATACTAATTTAAACATGACCTGTGGATTAAGCAGAAAGCAAGTAGAGACTGTATTCATTTCCTTTTTTTTTTTTAATTTTATATTAGAGCATAACTGATTAACAATGTTGTGTTAGTTTTTAATTTTATATTGGAGCATAGCTGATTAACAATGTTGTGTACAGCAAAGTGATTCAGTTATACATATACATGTACCTAGTCTTTTTCAAATTCTACTGTACAGCACAGGGAATGCTGCTCAATATTCTGTAATAACCAAAGTGGGAAAATAACTTGTATTCATTTTCTATACAATGTGCCCTAATCTCAGCAAGGTTACAGATTTTGAAAAAATGCAGAGTTCTACAGAACTCTTCGGTTTAAAAAGTCACAATTTCAGAAAAGATTCATTACTTTTAATGAGTACAGACTCTGCATTTTCATTTCCGTAGTTGCAACTGGAGTATAACCCTCAAGGTAATTTTGAATCCCAAGCATCTACCCCAACAATGGGGCTCAGTTTCAAGAGTATCAGAACAGAAAACAAACTAAGTCCACCAGGAACATCTGGAATTCTAGAAACCAGTATGTAAATCCAAAAAACACTGCAAAGTGTATTTACTTGGTCTTGTAAAAGGATATTCTCCCACAAAGTGCTGAGATCAAGCAACCATCAGTGATGTAAATTTGAAGTCTAAATCAAGATGTACCTTAGCTGATTTTCAACTATCAGTATAAAGAATCTTTTAACTCTTTAAATGATTTTCTTTCTTCACTAGCCATAAAGCTTTAACTGTTCTGCTCATTCAATCCTTTGCAAATATTCCTTGAGTGTTTATTCCATCAGGTACAGTACTAAGTCCTGAGGATGAAAATATAGAAATGAACAAGCCAGACACAGTTCCTGCCTTCATGGGAGCACCATCTAATGAATATGAGAAACATTAAATAAATGACTAGACAAATATTTAATTAATTATAATTGTACTAATTTGCTATGACAGAAACTACACCTAACTGAGACGCATCATCAACTGGCTCTATGATTTTGGACTTTAGTTTCCTGATCTGTAAGACTAGGAGGTACATCAAATGATCTCTTAAGATTTTTTTAATTAAAACTTTTTATAAATTTAAAAGTACAAAACTTTGCTTCCAGAGTCCCTTTGTCACGATATTTACATTTACAGACTCTACCAGCAATAGAATATAATCCCCATCTTGCAACACATGAAGATTTTTGGGCACAAAAATATAAGGTTGGATGGAAACTAAAGTAATCTTTACTGTAACAGATTTTTAAGTCCAAATTCCGTATATTAAATATATTGTGATGTTCTGAACTGACTATAAAGAGTAAGTGGGAGGGGAATTCCCTGCCGCCCCAGTGGTTAGGACTCTGCACTTTCACTGTCGGGGCCCAGGTTTGATCCCCGGTCGGGGAACTAAGCCACAGGCAAAAAAAAAAAAGAAAAGTATGTGCATATATTATCTGTATGTATCGGAATTACTTTGGGTACTGTTTAAAATGCACATTCCCAAGCCTCAACCAAAACCTACTAGAGAATATCTGAAGGTCAAGCCTGGGGATCTGCACTCTTGATAAGCTTCCCACATAATGCTAATACACACTAATATTTTACGAATTTGAGCACAGAGTAGAACAAATAATATTATGAGAAGTGGTTTCAGAGTGAAACACTTCAAGATAAGAACTGTAATAACCCTACCTGTGTGGCCTTGTCCCGCATGCAAGGAGCAGCTTGCCCATGACCGTCACGAGGCCAGTGCCCTGCAAGGTACGGAGCAGCAAGTGTATCCAGGGAGGAGGTACGGCGGATGATGCTAGAGGGGCTGGAGGAAGGCGGTCTTGCTTTGTCACCTAGAATTAAGACAAATACATTTATTTTAAAAATAGATTAGGAAGGAAACAAAGTAGAAACTATGTAGAGCTTCTCTAACTTAAATACAAAAAGTGAGTAATAAAAAGAATAAGCTATTGATTCACACAAACTTCGATGAATCTCCAGAGAATTATACTGAGTAAAAATAGTCAATCTCAAATGGTTACCTGCTGTATGATTTCATTTGTACAACATTTTTGAAATGAGGAACTTTTAGAAATGGAAGAAAGATCAGTGGTTGCCAGGGGTCCACTAATAAGATAGGGGAGGGAAGGTGAAGTGGCAGGAGAGAAGTAGGTGTTATAAAAGGGCAACATGTGGGACCCTGGTGATAGGGAACTATTCAGTATCTTCACTGTGGTGGTGAATATACAAACATACAAATGAGATTAAGCAGTATAGAATTCAACACACACAAATAAGTACAAGTAAAACTGAAGAAATCTGAATAAGAGCAGTGGATTGTACAATGTCAAAATACTATAGAGTTCTACAAAATGTTATCACTGGAGAAAAAAGGGCAAAGCGTACAAAAGATCTCCGCGTTATTTCTTACAACTACAATTATCTCTACAAAAAAAAAAAATAGAAAATAAGACAAATGTATATCTATCCATTTAAAAAATGTTCATCTTGGTTTTAAGATTAAGTAGGTATAATATGTAAAATACTCATTTATCATTATACCACCTATACTCAAAAGGATATAAGGCAGCTAAGATAAAGTTACAGGTAAAATTCCATTTTAATTAGCACTGTAAGGCACATATCTTAATTTTTGTTACAATAAATAGACTGTAAGAAACCATACTAACCAGCCTATAGGAGCTATACTTAAAGCCACATATGCAAATATATTTTCCATTTCAAGCTACAGGATATGTATTTAGATATAAGCCAAAACTAAAAACAAAACAAAACAAAACAAAAAAAACTAGAGGTAATGGGAAGTTAGAGGTGATGTATAAAAAAACAGTCTCATATCTCCATTTTTTTCTTTTGGAAGGGAGAAGGCGATAGGCTTAGCTAATTTATGCTTTAAAAATTAAAAAATTAAGGGACTTCCCTGGCGGTCCAGTGGTTAAGACTCCGTGCTTCCACTGCAGGGGGCATGGGTTCAATCCCTGGTTGGGGAACTAAGATCCCACATGCCGTGTGGCTCAGCCAAAATAATAATAATAATAATAATATAATAATAATAAATTAAAATAAAAAATTAAGGGGTTTAAAAATATCAAACAAATATATGCGTGAGTAGGATTATATTATAATATTATCACTCTAGCTCTATATGATAACAAACACCTTGTTCTTCTTAAGGCCATATATGAAAACAGTTTAAGACACCTCTCTTCTACTTACATTATTTCTTAATAAGGGTCTTATATAGTTATAAGTATAAAAGTTCAGTTGCTGGTTATGTGACCCAAATAACAAAAGATTCAATTCCGCCAAGATAATACTTTTAGCAGCTGTGTTGCTGATAATCATAAAAGTTGTTTCACAAGATGTGCCTCAGATACATAATTTGTTTTCAAAATTGCACAACTATTTCACTACAACAATGCCTAATTGTTTGAAATGCTAATCATCTCTGCATACAGTCTTCCTCTTATAGTTAAACACAAAATAAATACAATACATACCCATAAGTTCAAGGAAGCATGTACCCACATTATTAACTGTGACAAGTGAAAAGCAATAAATATACATGTTCACGATTTTTCCTCTAACTAAAAAATTAATCTCTACTGTGATAGTCAGAAGAAGATTGTTCTTGGCCACAAAAAAAAAAAAAAAAAGGCACACACACTATGTAAACTGGTGTATATTCATTAAAATCAAATTGTTAAAAGCTGTCTGACACTTTTCTTCCCTGACTATAACATTGCTTCAGTCACCCACCAGTGCACTGATCAAATAGATCTTACTAACAGGTCTGATTCCATTTTCAAGATTTTAAATTATCCAAGTGCTGACTTTTCAACCAGGCCTCCTAAGACCATTAGATTTTCTATAACAAAATGGAGAACAGAAAAGTTATACATGGTCACATGTAAAAATACTAAACATTTTCTCTTTTGAACTCCCTTCTTTTAGACATTTTTAAGGGTCTGTGAGCCAGCGCTAAGCCCTAGAAATTGAAAAGATTAAGTTACAGCCTGCCATAAAGAACACAGAGTCTACATCTAGCTTGTCATCATTCCATTTCAATCCAAGTTCTCAAAATTGACAAGATTTGGTGCCTAATTATGAGGGAGTTTAAGGGAAGGGAGGGAGCCTCAAAGAGTCAAAGATGACTCAAAGAATCCCAACCTACATGAACAAAGGCTGTATTTACAAGGAAGTCCAGAGGAAGAAACTCTCTGACAGCTAACAAGATCCTTCATGATCTGGCTTCTCCAGCCTTCCTTTCTTGCCTGCACTGCCTCAAATCCCGATCACGCTAAACGGACTTGCAGTTCCCAACATGTGCCAGACCGTGCATGCCTACAGGCTTTTGCCTCTGCCTACATAATCCTCATATCCCTTTCCTCGGTTTGGCTAATTCATGCTTAATCTTTCAAACTTCAGTCTGGATGTCTGAACTGAAATTGAAAATTCAGTTCAAATGTTTCCTCTGGAAAATCTTCCTTGAACAGCCACTCAAACCCAAGAAACACATCAACATCTGGGTCAAAAGGCCTCCTGTGTGCTGCCATAGCACGGTTCACTGAAATGGTCTCTTGACTGTCCCAGTGCTCTAGGAGACAGTGAGATTTTGAAGGGCAGGAATTTTACTTCCCCCCGCAATCGAATGATTAAAATAATACCTGACATATATGAAGAGAAGAGAATGACTTCTAATGTTTCTATCAGCAACTGCAGGTGCATGCAATAAATTCAGATACTCTTTTGTTAACCCAAAGTAAATCAACAAAAACTAATACTACATGGTATCACTTATCTGTATAATCTTTTTTCAAAAATCAAACTCATAGAAACAGAGAGTAGGAAAAATGATTGCCAGGGGTATGGGGAAAACAGGGAAAGGCTGATGAAAGGGTGTAAAGTTTCAGCTATAAGATGAATAAATAAGGTCTGAGGTGTAAATGTATAACATGGTGACTACAGTTGGTAACACTATATTATATAAGTGAAATCTGCTAAGAGAGTAGAACTTAAATGTTCTCTCACACAAACAAAAAAAGATAGATATGTGCGGTGATGGATGTGTTAATGAACTAGATGGGAGAAATCTTTTCACAGTGCTTACATATATTAAATCCTTATGAGGTATGCTTTATATATCTTACAATTTTATTTATCAATTATACCTAAACAAAGCTGAGAAAAAGTAAATCAAAACAAAAGAAGTTCAAACTTGACTTTGTTCTTTAAAAATCAAGTCTTAAAAGAAGTTAGCGGGGCTTCCCTGGTGGCGCAGTGGTTGAGAATCTGCCTGCTAATGCAGGGGACACGGGTTCGAGCCCTGGTCTGGGAGGATCCCACATGCCGCGGAGCGGCTGGGCCCGTGAGCCACAATTGCTGAGCCTGCGCGTCTGGAGCCTGTGCCCCGCGACGGGAGGGGCCGCGATAGGGAAAGGCCCGCGCACCGCGATGAAGAGCGGTCCCCGCACCGCGATGAAGAGTGGCCCCCGCTTGCCGCAGCTGGAGAAAGCCCTCGCACGAACCGAAGACCCAACACAGCCAAAAATAAATAAATAAATAAATAAGAAAATCCTTTAAAAAAAAAAAAAAAAAAAGAAGTTAGCTACAGCTGGGTGTGGCATTAAAAATTTCAGTCAATGCCCTGGGCTCTGGAGTTCAGAACTCCCCAACTATCTGCACCAGTTCAGCTAGTTCCTGGGTAACTTCAATGGCAGTAGTAGAGCATCTCAAACCATGGCCCTTAGGTATTACATTACAAAGGTTCTACAGACCTTGTTAGATTTAGGTATTTGCAGAACTTGATCAGGTACTGGCTTAAAAGCTATATTTCTTGCTATCCACAAAGTCATTTAACAAGCAGAAGGGATAAACTAGACATATGCATTTGTTCGGAAAGGGGAAAAAATCTTTCCTTCTTCATGTATAAAAAATGATAAATACTTAGTATAAAGAAAACTAACAGTATTTAAAAAAACACACACACACAAAATCCCAATAGGCCACCACTCAAGAGATAACCATTTTAATGAGTATTTATTTTCCAGAAATCTGTCTACACTTACACAGACGTACAATTTTATATAAATGAGGTCCCATTAGGCATGCTATTACTTATTGTTGAGAAAGAAAAAGGGCATGTCGAGGACCTATTGCCACTGTAATAAATATGAATCTACAATACATCACCATTTTAAAAAATTTATTTTATTTCTTTATTTATTTTGGCTGCGTTGGGTCTTCGTTGCTGCACGCCAGCTTTCTCTAGTTGCGGCGAGCGGGGTCTACTCTTTGTTGCGGTGCTCGGGCTTTTCATTGGCAGTGGCTTCTCTTGTTGAAGAGCACGGGCTCTAGGCGTGCGGGCTTCAGTAGCTGTGGCACGTGGGCTCAGTAGTTGTAGCTCGCGGGCTCTAGAGCGCAGGCTCAGTAGCTGTGCCTCATGGGCTTAGTTGCTCCGTGGCATGTGGGATCTTCCCGGACCAGGGCTCGAACCCATGTCCCCTGCACTGGAAGGTGGATTCCTAACCACTGCACCACTAGGGAAGTCCCCACATCACCATTTTTAATAGCTGAATAGTATCCTATTAAATGGATACATCATAACTTAATCCCATATTGATGGACATTTTCAGTGGCAGATATATATCCTTTTATGTTTACTTAATTATCTCAATTTTTTTTCCCAAAAGGATGTAGTTTATTCACATTCTGGCAAAAACATTTCAGGAACAAAATAAGTGGGTAAAAAGAAGAGCCAACTGGCAGACCACACACCCCCGCAGCCTGCCAGCTTCCTGTCATTTCCACATCAAATCTCTCTGAGGCATGTGAATCAGAACTTCTGGGGTCTTAGCTCTTCACAGGACACTTTTTGGATTTTTTGTTAAGCCTAAAAGACAGTAGTCCGTCTCCATTCTTGTTCTTTGGAATTTTTCAGTCTTAAAGGAAACTCAAATTGGGGCACCTTTCTCTCATGTTAAAATATTCCAATCACACAAATATTACGAAGATAGCACCTCTTTGAACTGAGAGAGGGGGCTGCTGACAAATGGGGGTAGCAGAGAATTCTGAAAAACCGCAGTAGTAAGAGAAAAGCTGAGCTGTTTTCTTCATGTGTCTCTGATACCCACATGTGGTAGCTCCTCCATCCTCGGCAGCTGACAGGCCTGCCTCCCAGCCTCCTCAACCTTCACCACTTGATGTCTCGGCTGTTAGCAGGATGCTCTGGGCCCTGGTATGTGGTATGCAGGGCTTCCTGGACTCGGGGGGCAGTGAGTACCATCCAGCCACTCCTGGTACAGCTCCTGCACGTGGGCACTGGTCTCCGGGAGCCACACGGGGATGTCAGCGTGGATACCCTTCATCTTCTGCAGCAGGGCCTTGTCTGTGCGCCCACCCTCAGTCTGGGCTTGACCTCTGTCGTTAAGGCATCCCCCGGCACAGGCAAGGACCTCCACAAAGTGGAATGGGAACTTGCCCTTCTTAATTATCTCTTTATGAAAAAATTTCTAGACATCAAATTTTATATCCAAGGATATATACACATTAAAATTTTAAGTACTGCCAAATTGCCTTCCACCAGAAAGGATTTTGCCCTCACAAGAATACTCATTTGCCCACATTCTGAAGTATTTTTTTAATATATATATATATATGTATATATATATATATTTTTTTGGCTGTGTTGGGTCTGTTGCTGTGCATGGGGCTTTCTCTAGTTGCAGCAAGCGGGGACTACTCTTCATTGCAGTGTGCAGGCTTCTCACTGAGGTGGCTTCTCTTGTTGTGGAGCACGGGCTCTAGGCACGCGGGCTCAGTAGTGTGGCATTGGCAGGCAGATTCGTAACCACTGCGCCACCAGGGAAGCCCCCTCTGAAGTATATTTTGTCAATTTTTTCCAATCTTCCCAAAGATTAAAAATATCATTTTATTTGCATTTCAATTATTGACTTCTATAATATTAATTTTACTGGCAATTTATATTTCTTTTATACATTACTAGTATTTTTAAAATATTAATCATAATCTTTTTTCCTAATCTTAAAGAGATCTTTCCTTCTGATGAAGAAAATCTTTTTGGCTGTGCTGTGTGGCTTGCAGGAGGGATCTTAGTTCCCCCACCAGGGATTGAACTCAGGCCCTCTGCAGTGAAAGCAGCAGTGAAAGCACAGAGTCCCAGCCACTGGACCACCAGGGAATTCCCAAGAAACATTTAAATTGAGGGAGATTCCTTTGATTTCATTTTAGCTTCCTTTTCTTTTATTAAATTCTAGTAAAATTCAACGTAGCTGATTTTTATCTTAATTAGCACACACAGTATGATTAAATTCTTATAAAAGTATATGCCTATTCATCCACTGTCTAAACTTCCTCCTCCTACACACACACTTAAAATGTCTCTGGAAAGAAATATAAAAAACTGATGACAACGGCTACCTCCAGAAAGGGGAACTGGATGGCTGGCAGACAAAGAGGTACAAGGGAGATATTTCACTGTCTTTCTAATTATACCTTTTAAATTTTACATGTGAACTTATTACCTATATTTTAAAAACTCATATTCTTTGATTCAACAACTCTCTATCTAGGCATGTAAATAGAATAATTAAATGTGGAAAAGGGCTTTAAATTCAAAGACATTCATAACATTTGCAATAGTAAATACCATAAATCATATGTCCAAAATTGGAGGTTAAGGAAACGGATGGAAAATTTATAATGGAATATTAAAGATATTAAAAACTATGTTTTGAAATGATAAACTTACATGACAACTTATTTATAATCTATTAAGGGAAATGTAGGAAAAAAGTATGTGTTTCCATAATTTATTTCTAACTTCGTATCTTCTTCGGTTATTTCCATGTTTCTTCTTCAGTTAACTTTTCAATTAAGTTTTCAATGAAACATTAACAGGTAACATAATGAATAACTGTTGCACACACAGTAGTACCAAATTAATAAATTAACCTTAATAAGAACTAAATGATTAATTTAATCAAACTGATTTCCTATAGACATGGTAACAAAAAAAGGTCTAGGCATTTAAAAATCTAATTTACAATAGCCAGGACATGGAAGCAACCTACATGTTCATCGACAGAGGAATGGATAAAGAAGATGTGGCACATATATACAATGGAATATACTCAGCCATAAAAAAGAATGAAATAATGCCATTTTTAGCAACATGGATGGACCTAGAGATTGTCATACTGAGTGAAGTAAGGCAGACACAGAAAAGACAAATACCATATGATATTGCTTGTATGTGGAATCTTAAAAAAGTGTACAAATGAACTTATCTACAAAACAGAAATAGAGTTACAGATGTAGAAAACAAAATTATGGTTACTGGGGGTAAGGGGGGGAGAGGGATAAATTGGAAGATTGGGATTGACATATACACACTAGTATATATAAAATAGATAACTAATAGGGACCTACTGTATAACACAGGGAACTCTACTCAATACTCTGTAATGGCCTATATGGGAAAAAGAATCTAAAAAAGAGTGGATATATGTATACGTATAACTGAGTCACTTTGCTGTACAGCAGAAACTAACACAACATTAAAAATCAACTACATGCCAACAAAATTTTTTTAAAAAATCTATTTAGCAATTATTCTTTTGTTAAACATGAGGTTTAATTTACATAAAATGAAATTAACCCTTTTTTAGTGTACAATTTTGAAGAGTTTTGAAAAATAAATAGCCATTTAATCACCATCACAATCAAGATCTAGAATATTGCCATTACCCTAAAATGATTCCTCATGCCCCTTTGATGTCAACCTCTCCACCCTTGGGCCGAGGTAAACTCTGACCTGCTCTCTTGTCAGAGGTAAGTTTTGCCTTTTTTAAAATGTCATATAAATGTAATCATATAGTATATACTCTTTTGTGTCTGACTTCTTTCACTCAGTACAATGCCTGTGAGATTCATCTTTTTGTGTATTAGCAGTTCATTCCTTTCTACTATTGCTGAAGAGTACTTCATTGAATGGAAATACATGATGGTTACTTTTATGTCAACTTGACCGGGCCATGGGGTGCCCAGATAGGTGGTTAAACATTATTCTGGGTGTGTCTGGGAGGGTGTTTCTGGATGAGACTAATATTTGAATTGCTGGACTAAGTAAAGCAGATTGCCCTCCCCAACATGTATAAGCCTCATCCAATCCACAGGAGACCTGAATAGAAAAAGGCTGGGTAAGGGAAAATCTGCTCTCTCCCTGCATGACTGCCTTCAAGCCAGGACACTGGTCTTCTGCCTTCAGACTCGGACTCAGACTCAGACTCAGCATCAGTTCTCCTGGTTCTCAGGCCTTTGGACTCAGACTGGAAGTATACCACTGACACTTCTGGGTTTCCAGCTTGCAGGCTGCGGATGGTGGTACTTCTCAACCTCCATAACCACGTGAGCCAATTCCTTATAATAAATTCCTATCTATCTATCTATCTATCTATCTATCTGTCTACCTACCTATCTATCTAATGTGTCAATAGGATGTAAATATATATTGATATATATATGATATATACAATATATACTGTATATCCTATCAGTTATGTTTCTCTGGAGAACCCAGACAAATGCAATATACTACAATAGCCTGTTGATGGACATTCTTCCTGTGTTTCACTATTAAAAATAAAGCATTCCTGGACAAGTCTTTTTGTTGATATATGTTTCCATTTCTCTTGGAGAAATAGTGGAAATGCTGGGTCAAAGGATAGTAGGGTCTCACTTTTTATTTCACTGCCAAAATGTTTTCCAAACTGGTTGTACCATTTTACATTCCAACCAAGAGTACGTAAGAGTTGCAGTTACTCACACCCTCATCAACATTTAGTATTGTGAGGTTTTTTCCATTTTAGTTATTCTAGTAAATGTGTAAAGGTATCTCACTGTGGCTTTAATTTACATTTCTCCAATGACTAATGAGATTGAGCACTTTTAAGTGCTTTTTGGCCGTTCATATGTCTTCTTTGGTGAGGTGTCTGATCAAATCCATTGTCCCTTTTTAAATTTGGTGATTTATCTCAAACTGGACTCATGTATTCTGGATGCAAGTCCTTTGTCAAATATATGTATGTGAGCATTTGTGCCTAGTCTGAGGTGTGTTTCAATTTTAATAATATTTTCTGAAAAGCAATTTTTAATTTCAATATTATACAATTTATCAACTACTTCTGTTAATAGTTTGTGTGTTAATAGTTCTTTGTGTCTTAAGAAATCTTTGCCTACCTCAAGATCAAGAAGATTTGCTCCTATGTTTTCTTCTAGACATTTACCAATTTTAGCTTTCAAATTTAGATCTTTGATCCATTTAGATTTCATTTTTGTGTATAGTTTGAGGAAAGGGCCAAAGATTATACCCTCTACCATCTGTTTCAGAACCATCTGTTGAACCTTTACTGAAATGTGTGGGCTACTTCTAGATGTTCTGTTCTACTGACCTCTCTGTTCACAGGCACATAGTATAAGCTTGCCAACTGTAATTATTATTTTTCACTATTGTTTTGACTATTTGCGTTTCATCATAAATTTTAGGTCTTTGCATTTTCATGTAAATTTTAGGTTTAATAGTAAAAAAATATATTTATACATATTTTTTCGTATAAATTTTAGGACCAGAATGGCAGTTATGAGAGCTGAATCCTTGGTTTGTTCTGATTTTACGAGTGTAAGATGTTAGCTGTAGGCTTACATTACATTATACATTTATATATAATATAATAAAGCTGTCTTTTGTTCCAAAGTTCTCTTCTAGTCCTAGTTTCCTGAGAGTTTTTAACAGGAAAAGATGGTGAATTTTGTCAAATACATGTTCTGCATAAACTGAGATAATCATGGTTTTCCTTCTTTGCTCTTAGATAACAGGCTGAAATACAGCTGATTCTCATTCCTCATGGTAGTTATGTTCTATAAAGTTGTCGAGAACTCTGAAACAACTGCTCCTAGGAGAAATACAGGGTTAGACCCCTGCAAGCCTCTGATCACATTTTCATCAACCAATCAATACATAAACTTGTTTTATGTTTGTTTCTGTTTAAAGACACCTTATTTAATATATATGACTGATTCATTAACACTGAAATCATGGCCAACAGCACTGTAATTCAGGCCTGAACAAAATTTATCTAATGTATATTTTCTCCGTAAGACACGTAATCGTTTTCTTGTGTTTAGGAACACTAGACAGCACTTCAGCACTACAGTTGGAAGCCATTTTAAAGAAAAAAATCAACAAAAGGAAAAAATGAGAAAAATATGGCACTAAGTAGACTGTGAAAAGGGTACTTGTTTACAGTATGAGAGCTGAAAGAAGGCAGAGTGCTTTGTTCGACCCCACTTGAGAATGTAAACATTGGGCCACTCAAACTTCTCATGAATGTCTGTGAATGACTGCACAAATATCGTGAGTTTTGATTTTGGAATTACAAATAAATTTTCACTAGTGGGAAAATTTTCAAATATGGATTTGCAAATAATAAGGATTGACTGTATATTGCTAGGTTTGGGGTTTTTTTTTTTTACTGCTAAACCAAACTTGTACATTTGGCAGAAATTCCACTTAGTCATGTTCTATCGTCGTTATATTTACATTTATATTGCTGGATTCAACTTGCTGTATTTTGTTAAAGAGTTTTGTATTTGTATTCATGAAGGATATTGTCATGTACTTTTCTTACAATGTCTTTGTATGGCTTTGGCATTGGGGTAATAATACCTCATGAAATGAGTTGGGAAATGTTATCTTCTATTTTCTGGAAATGTTTAAGGGCAGTTAGTATTATTTATTTCTTAACAGTTTGATAGAATTCACCGTTGAAGCCACCTGGACTAGAATTTTCTTTATGAGAAGGTTTTAAATTATGAATTCAATTTCTTTAATAAATATAGGGATAAAGGGACATTCAGATTTTCTATTTTATCTTGTGTCAGCTTTGGTGGTCTCTTTTAAGGAATTTGTCTACTTCCTCTAAGTTGTTGAATTTACTGGCATAAAGTCCACAATGATCCTTTACTATGCTTTTAATTTATACAGTATCTATAGTAATATCTCTGCTTTCATTCCTGGCATTGGTAATTTGTATATTTTTTTCCTTTAATCAATTTAACTAAAGGCTTATCATTTTTATTTATCTTTTCAAAGAACCAGATTTTGATTTCACTGATTTCCTCTATTTAGCAGTTTTCTAAATTCACTGATCTCTGCTCTTATCTTTATTTCCTTCCTTCTACTTACCTTGGGTTTAATTTGCTCATCTTATTCTACCTTTTTAAAGTAGAAGCTTAGAAAATTATTGACTTTGGACTTTTCTTCCTTTCTAATATAAAGCATCTTTCAAAGCTATACATTTCCCTTAGCTATAGCCCCCAAAATTTATGGTGTGTTTTCATTACCACTCAGTTCAAAATATTTTTGAATTTCTCTTGTGATTCTTTGCCCCTTGGATTATTTAGAAATGTTTTTTCAATTTCCAAATGTTTTAGAGAGTTTCCACATATCTTTCTGTTATTGATTTCTAATTTCACTCTCTTTTGATAAGAGAACATATTCTATATGATTTCATTCCTATTAAAGTTAATAAGACTTATTTTATGTCTCAGCATATGGTTTATCTTAGTGAATGTTCCATGTGCAGTGGAAAAGAATGTGTACTATGCTGTTGCTGAGTGCTCTAAAAATGCAAATTAGGTTATATTTGTTGATAATGTTGCTTAAGTCTTCTAAATGCTTACTAATTTTCTGTCTACCTGTACTATTAGTTCTGGGAAAGGAATGTTGACCTCCATTTCATGAATTTTGAAGCTTACTAATGAAAGCATACTCTTAGAATATACCTTCTTGATGAATTGACCCCCTTGTCATTATGAAATGTCCCTTTTCCCCTTATTTTTAAGTCTACTTTAAATAGTAATCAGTACTGCAGCTTTCTTATGTTCAGTTTTGTACAGTGCATGTTTTTCCATCATTTTACTTTTAACCTACCTGTTTCTTTATAGTCTTTAGCCCACATATTTGGATCTTGCTCTTTGCTAAATCCAGTCTGACAATCTGCATTTTTATTAAAGTGCTTAGACCACTTAATATTGATATAGTCATACCAATCTACCATCCTGCTATTTTCTATTTGTCCCACCTGTTTTATGTTCTTTTTCCCTCTTTTCCTAAATAATTTTGGCTTGAGGATTTTTAGTGACTCATATACTCTATTGATACATTAGCTATACTTCTTTTACTTTTTGCTTGGTTGCTCTAGGGTTTCACAAAGTGCATCTTATCACAGTCTACCTTCAAATAAAATTATATCACTTTACATATAACATAAGACCCTTAGGACTGCGATGTTTTCATTGCTGCCTCCTGTCCTTTGAGCTACTGCTGTCACATATTTTATGTATACATTTAATATTAATATATGTTGTTACTATTTAGCTTTAAGCAATTATCTTCTAAATAAAGCAAATGATGACAAAAAAGTCTTTTATTTACTCATTTACTATCTCTGGTGTTCTTTATTCCCTTGTGTAAATCCAAGTTTTTATCTGTTATCATCTTCCTTCCACATGAAGAACTGCCTTTAATATTTCTTGTAGTTCAAATTTGTTGCCAAAGAATTCTCTCAGATTTTGATGTGTAAAAAAGTATTTGCCCTTCATTTTGAGGGATATTTTTGCCGGGTATAAAATTCTATCTGGGTTTACAGTTTTATCTTTTAGTACTTTAACGATGTCATTCCATTATGTTCTGTAATATATTATTGATATTTCAAGCAAGAAATCTGCTATCATTTTTTGTTCATCTGTAATAAAATACTTTTTTCTAGCTGCTTTAAAATTTTTTTTTTCTCTAACTCTGGTTTTCAGCCATTTAACTATGATGTGCCTTAGTATGGTCGTCTTTGTGTTTATTC
Source organism: Balaenoptera acutorostrata (assembly GCF_949987535.1). Classification (NCBI taxonomy): domain Eukaryota; kingdom Metazoa; phylum Chordata; class Mammalia; order Artiodactyla; family Balaenopteridae; genus Balaenoptera; species Balaenoptera acutorostrata. Next base: position 61,425,782 of record NC_080071.1, on the reverse strand, counting down.
TGCTTGAAATTATTGAACCTCTTGGATCGGTAAGTTTACAGTATTTATAAAGATAGGAAATTTTTCAGTCACTATCACTTAAAGTTTTTTTTTTTTTGGCCCTCCCCCTTCTTCTGGGAGTAGAATTACACCCACACTGTCTCCTAGATCACAAAAGTTCTGTACAGTTTTTTTTTTCAGTTGTTCTTTCCTCTGTGTTTAATTTTTGGGTAGTTTCTTGCTATATCTTCAAGTTCATTGATCTTTTCTTCATCAGATAAGAAACTGCTGTTATCTCCTGTTAATCACAATCAGTGAATTTTTCATTTATTGTGTTTCTCATCTCTGCAAATTCCATTCAGTTTTTAATATTTTCATTTTCTTCTCATTACATTCATATTTTCTTTTAAATCTCTGAGCATTCTGAGCATATTTATAATGCCCATTTAAAAGTTTTTGTCTGCTAAGTCCATCATCTTTGTTATTCTCAGCCTGTTTTCGCTGCCTTAAGTTCTCCTGGTGTTCACATTTTCCTGATTCTAGTAATTTTGTATTGCATGCTGTACACAGTGTTATACATTTAAGTGTCTGGATTTTGTTATTTTCTTTTAAAGATTGTTGAGCTTTGTTTTGAAAGTCAGTTAAGTAATTTGTGGATCAGCTTGATCTTTGAAGTTTGCTATAAGTTTTAGGACAGATTGGGGGTAGACATTACTTCAGGCTAGTTTAGTCCTACTACTAAAGCATGGACATTTGGGGGTCTCCACTGAACATACTGGATGGTCAAAAAAGGTCTCACCACTCTGGTCAGTGCTTGAGCAACTCCCCACCTCTAGAAATTTCTCAACTTGTGGCTCCTCAGGCAACCCCTGCCCAGCTTCAGAGAGTTCCATTCTATATACACACATTCTACACACTTTTTTAGCAAAGGCTAAAGGAAACCCCTATGCAGATTTCTAGCTTTTTTCTACTGAGCTTCCTCTTCTCTGAAACTCTGTGCAGCAATTTTCAGCCACTTCAACCTCTCTGAACTACAGTCTCTATCTCCCCAATTAAACAAGACACCATGCCCTGAGAGACCCCCTGCCTGCACCATGATCTGAAATGTGTCTTTTAGCAGAAATCCAGGGCAATTATAGCACTCACCTTACCTGTTTCCTTTTTCTTAGGAATCACATTCCCACATTGCCTGTTGTCCAATATCTAAAAATAGCTATTTGATATCCTGTGTCCAATTTTCTAATTGTTTACCATAAGAGGTTAAGTTCAGAAACTGTTTCTCCTCATGGCAAGAAGTAGAAGTCATTTCATGTCCAAGTAATCAAACTTTAAACTCAAGTGATTCCTGGTGTATCATCCAGGACTATAAACAAATCTTTTGCTTAGCAAGTTGTTTTATGCATGGAACAGTTTTTGATGCATATAGAATTACATAAATAATGAGGAAAAAATGAAAATGAAAAATAATAAAGAAAAAATGAAAAACCTAAATAAAACTAGCAATTGTTGAGCAATTAATATATATCAGGCATTGTGCTAATTGCTACCATGTATTACCTCATTTAAACTATACAATAATGCTCTGAGATAGAGATACTCAATTCACTGATTCAATAAATCTTTATTAAGCACCCGTTATGAGCCCAGACTCTTCTAGGTACTGGTGATATAGTAGTGAACACAAAAGTCAAAATGCACAATCTTTAGGAGTTTATTATTAATCCCATCCTCTAGATGAGGAAACTGAGGTTTAGAAAAGTTAAGTAACTTACTACCATTACACAGTAAGAGCCAGAGCCAAGACGTGAGTGTAGATCTCTTTAAAACTAGACTGGCAGTCCCTCCAATCAGGAAACTTGCACAACCCTCTTAGATAGCTTCATCCACCAGAGAGCAGATAGCAGAAGCAAGAAGAACTACAATCCTACAGCCTGTGGAACAGAAACCACATTCACAGAAAGACAGACAAGATGAAAAGGCAGAGGGCTATGTACCAGATGAAGGAACAAGATAAAACCCCAGATAAACAACTAAACGAATGGGAGATAGGCAACCTTCCAGAAAAAGAATTCAGAATAATGATAGTGAAGATGATCCAGGACCTCGGAAAAAGAATGGAGGATAAGGTCGAGAAAATGCAAGATACGTTTAACAAAGACCTAGAGGAATTAAAGAACAAACAAACAGAGATGAACAATACAATAACTGAAATGAAAACTACACTAGAAGGAATCAATAGCAGAATAACTGAGGCAGAAGAACGGATAAGTAACCTGGAAGACAGAATGGTGGAATTCACTGCTGTGGAACAGAATAAAGAAAAAAGAATGAAAAGAAATGAAGACAGCCTAAGAGACCTCTGGGACAACATTAAACGCAACAACATTCACATTATAGGGGTCCCAGAAGGAGAAGAGAGAGAGAAAGCACCCAAGAAAATATTTGAAGAGATTATAGTTGAAAACTTCCCTAACACGGGAAAGGAAATAGCCACCCAAGTCCAGGAAGCACAGAGAGTCCCATACAGGATAAACCCAAGGAGAAACACGCCAAGACATACAGTAATCAAACTGGCAAAAATTAAAGACAAAGAAAAATTATTGAAAGCAGCAAGGGAAAAAGGACAAGTAACATACAAGGGAACTCCCATAAGGTTAACAGCTGATTTCTCAGCAGAAACTCTACAAGCCAGAAGGGAGTGGCATGACATACTTAAAGTGATGAAAGGGAAGAACCTACAACCAAGATTACTCTACCCTGCAAGGATCTCATTCAGATTCGATGGAGAAATCAAAAGCTTTACAGACAAGCAAAAGCTAAGAGAATTCAGCACCACCAAACCAGCTCTACAACAAATGCTAAAGGAACTTCTCTAAGTGGGAAACACAAGAGAAGAAAAGGACCTACAAAAACAAACCTAGAACAATTAAGAAAATGGTCATAGGAACATACATATCGATAATTACCTTAAACGCAAATGGATTAAATGCTCCAACCAAAAGACACAGGCTTGCTGTGTGGGTACAAAAACAAGACCCATCTATATGCTGTCTACAAGAGACCCACTTCAGACCTAGGGACACATACAGACTGAAAGTGAGGGGATGGAAAAAGATATTACACGCAAATGGAAATCAAAAGAAAGCTGGAATAGCAATACTCATATCAGATAAAATACTTTAAAATAAAGAATGTTATAAGAGACAAGGAAGGACACTACATAATGATGAAGGGATCAACCCAAGAAGAAGATATAACAAATATAAATATATATGCACCCAACATAGGAGCACCTAATACATAAGACAACTTCTAACAGCTATAAAAGAGGAAATCCACAGTAACACAATAATAGTGGGGGACTTTAACACCTCACTTACACCAATGGACAGATCATCCAAAATGAAAATAAATAAGGAAACAGAAGCTTTAAATGACACAATAGACCAGAGAGATTTAATTGATATTTATAGGACATTCCATCCAAAAACAGCAGATTACACTTTCTTCTCAAGTGCACACAGAACATTCTCCAGGATAGATCACATCTTGGGTCACAAATCAAGCCTCAGTAAATTTAAGAAAATTGAAATCATATCAAGCATCTTTTCTGACCATAATGCTATGAGATTAGAAATGAATTACAGGGAAAAAAACGTAAAAAACACAAACACATGGAGGCTAAACAATATGTTACTAAATAACCAAGAGATCACTGAAGAAATCAAAGAGGAAATCAAAAAATACCTAGAGACAAATGACAATGAAAACACGACAATCCAAAACCTATGGGATGCAGCAAAAGCAGTTCTAAGAGGGAAGTTTATAGTTATACAAGCCTACCTCAAGAAACAAGAAAAATCTCAAATAAACAATCTAACCTTAAACCTAAAGGAACTAGAGAAAGAACAAACAAAATCCAAAGTTAGCAGAAGGAAAGAAATCATAAAGATCAGAGCAGAAATAAATGAAATAGAAACAAAGAAAACAATAGCACAGATCAATAAAACTAAAAGCTGGTTCTTTGAGAAGATAAACAAAATTGATAAATCATTAGCCAGACTCATCAAGAAAAAGAGGGAGAGGACTCAAATCAATAAAATTAGAAATGAAAACGGAGAAGTTACAATGGACACCACAGAAATACAAAGCATCCTAAGAGACTACTACAAGCAACTCTATGCCAATAATAAAATGGACAACCTGGAAGAAATGGACAAATTCTTAGAAAGGTATAACCTTCCAAGACTGAACCAGGAAGAAACAGAAAATATGAACAGACCAATCACAAGCAATGAAATTGAAATTGTGATTAAAAATCTTCCAACAAACAAAAGTCCAGGACCAGATGGCTTCACAGGTGCATTCTATCAAACATTTAGAGAAGAGCTAATATCCATCCTTCTCAAACTCTTCCAAGAAACTGCAGAGGAAGGAACACTCCCAAACTCATTCTATGAAGCCACCATCACCCTGATACCTAAACCAGACAAAGATACCACATAAAAAGAAAATTACAGACCAATATCACTGATGAATATAGATGCAAAAATCCTCAACAAAATACTAGCAAACAGAATCCAACAAAACATTAAAAGGATCATACACCATGATCAAGAGGGATTTATCCCAGGGATGCAAGGATTCTTCAATATATGTAAACCAATCAATGTAATAAACCATATTAACAAATTGAAGAATAAAAACCATATGATCATCTCAATTGACGCAGAAAAAGCTTTTGACAAAATTCAACACCCATTTATGATAAAAACTCTCCAGAAAGTGGGCATAGAGGGAACCTACCTCAACATAATAAAGCTCATATACGAAAAAAAAAAAAAAAAACTAGACTGTGAGCAAGAGCTAAACTATCACACTGAAAGGTATCTCACAGAATTCACAGCCTAGTGAGAAATAAAGATAAGTACATACAACATAGTAGATAAATACTAGACGATAGGACCTAATCAAACGTATAAGCTTTTGCACAGCAAAGGAAACCATAAGCAAAACAAAAAGATAACCTATGGACTGGGAGAAAATATTTGCAAACAATGTGACTGACAAGGGCTTAATTTCCAAAATATACAAACAGCTCATACAAACTCAACAACCAAAATTAAAAAAAAAAAAAACCTTAATCACAAAATGGACAGAAGACCTAAATAGATATTTCTTCTAAGAAGACATACAGATGGCCAAAAGGTACATGAAAAGATGCTCAACAACGCTAATTATTAGAGAAATGCAAATCAAAGTACAATGAGGTATCACCTCACACTGGTCAGAATGACCATCATTAAAAAGTCTACAAATAACAAACACTGGAGAGGGTGTGGAGAAAAGGGAACGCTCCTACACTGTTGGTGAGAACGAAAATTGGTGCAGTCACTATGGAAAACAGTATGGAGATTCATTAAAAAACTAAAATAGAGTTACTATATGATCCAGCAATCCCACTCCCGAGCACATATCCAGAGAAAACTATGATTTGAAAGATACATGCACCCCAATGTTCATAGCAGCACTACTTAAAATAGCTAAGACATGGAAGCAACCTAAACGTCCATCAAAAGATGAATGGGTAAAGAAGATGTGGTATATATACACAATACTACTACTACTCAGCCATAAAAAAGAATGAAATAATGTCATTTGCAGCAACATGGATGGACCTAGAGATTATCATACTAAGTGAAGTCAGAAAGAGAAAGACAAATACCATATGGTATCACTTATATGTGAAATCTAAAATATCACACAAATGAACTTATTCACAAAACAGAAACAGACCCATAGACACAGAAAACAAACTTACAGTTACCAAAGGGGAGAGGAGGTGGGGGAGGGATAAATTAGGAGTTTGGGATTAGATACAAACTACTATATATAAAATAGATAAGCAACAAAGTCCTGTTGTACAGCACAGGAAACTATATTCAATATCCTGTAATAAACGATAATGGAAAAGAATATGAAAATATATATACACATATAGATATATGTGTAACTGAATCACTTTGCTGTACACCAGAAACGAACACATTGTAAATCAAATATTACTTCAATTAAAAAAAAAAAAAAAACGAGAAGAGTGGTAGGTCCACAGTGTTAAGAGGTCACAGGGCACCTCACACATTTTGCTGTAAGCAGCACAAAGAAACCTGTTGGCACCTTCAACACTTTGCTTAGAAATCTCCTTAGCGAGATCACCCAGTTCATTAGGCACAGTTCCTACTTTCCACACTACTAATGTCAAGAGTGTTGCTAAGTTTCTGTCTCAACATAACAAGGATCCGCCTTCCTCCAGTTTCAACAATACCTTTCTCATTTCCTTTTGAGCCCTCACCTACAGCTTCCTCAAAGTCCAAATTTATAGTCTGTTCAAGGCAATTTCTCCATCATCATCGACAAAATTTTCCAACCTCCACCCACTGCCTGGTTCCAAAGTCACTCCCACATTTTTACATATTTGTTATGGCAGCACCCACTTGGAGGTACCAAAATCTGCCAGATAAGCCATTAAGTTTTAAAGTAATTTGTTAACACAACAAACATTATCTCACAGGTTCTGTGGGTCAGAAATCTAGCTGTGATTTTAACTGGGTGTCTCTGACTCAGGGTCTCTCACAAGGATGCAATCAAGGCATCAGCTGGGGCTGCAGTTACCAAGGCTCAAGTAGAGGAGGATCTGCTTCCAAGCTCATTCATACAGCTAAGAGCAGAGCTCAGGTCCTTGCTGGATACTGTTAGCAAGAGACATCAAGTTTCTTGCCACTTGAGCCTCCCTATAGGACTACTAAAATATAGCAAGTTGCTACCCCAACAAACAGATCACGTGAGTGAGGAAGAGCAAGGTGCAAATGAAAATCTTTTGGTAACCTAATCTCAGAAGTGACATCCCATCACTTTTGCTGTATTCTTTTGTTAGAATTGAGTTACTAGGTCCAGCTCACACTCAAGGTGAGGATATTATACAAGGGCAGGAAAACGAAGAAGTAGGACCAACTGGGAGCCACCTCAGAGGCTGCCTACCTACAAGAGGTCTTACCTATAAGAGATCTGACCATGGTACTAGTGATCACAAATTAGGATACCCAAGGGGAGAGGAAACATCTAGAAGAGCAGAGGTTTTGTGAAAAAGGTGGCATTTGATCCAACTCTTAAAAATGGGAATTTGATAGTAATGGAACAAGGAAATGACATGCCAAAAGAACAAAAAAGAATGGTGAAATACAGCTCTAGGACCTAAATGTACATTATAATGGCTGAAACAAAAGGACCAAGCAACATGACCATGAATTGACCAGAGAAGGTCTTGAATGCTCTGCCAAGTATTTTATCCTGAAGGCAATAAGGGAAATGACACAATCAGATTTGCATTTTAGAAGAAATTTTTTGACAGCAGTATGGATGTAAAAGAAACTGAGTCAGGAAGACCTATCAAGTGACTATTGCAATAATCCAAGTAAGCAAGGCAACCAGAATCAACAAACATGAAATATTTCAGAGCTACTCAAGAGGTCAGCAGTACTGGGTCCTCTTAGGGGTGTCTATGTGTGCTGTGTTCATGTTGAAGGGAGGGGGACCAAAAGTGCAGCAGAATGGATAGAGTTCGGAGTTTGCAACTATACATATTCTGTTCAAATCCAACTCCATCCGTTGTACTGCCAACTGGTTAAGCTCCTTAACTGTTCTAAACCTCTCTTAGTGCACCTGTAAAATAAATAGGATTGTTATGAGGACTAAGTGAGAATGTTTATGTACAGAGCCCAGACACAGTAAATATCATCTAGCATTATGATGACTTCCCCAAGTTTCAGGCTTAGGCAACCAGGATATAATTCAGTTTCGAACTCACTGAGTTTGATACAGCTGTAGGATATTAAATTGAGACTTAATAGACAGTTTTACACTCTAGTGTGTGCATAAGAATGTATCTAGAGTTCTGTGCCAGAAGCAGAAATTTAGAAGTGATCTGTGTATAAACAGGTTAAAGCCATTGATGCATAAACAATTGATGAAGCATAAGAGAAGTGGGTACTGAATGGAATCTTAGGAAACAAGAACATTTCAGGGTGTTGCAAAGAGAAATTTGGGGAAAAGGCTGCCTCTGGATTGCTATGAGGACCAAATAGAAAAAAAATACATAAAACACCTAGCATGTAGAGGACACTGTACTCCCTTTCAAGAGCCATGTCAGTAAAGTCAACAGGCAGAAGTCACACCATATAGTCTGAAGCATGAATAGGAAGTGAGAAGTTAGACATGACTCTTTAAAGAAGCTTCCTCATGAAGGAATAGAAAGTAAAAGCTTTAAGAAATGGAGTAGAAGGTATAATTGGTCTTTAATTCATCACCCTAAAGCAGGCACTAGCAACTTTTTTACACTAAATTCAAGTCCAAACCAAACAGTAAGAGGAAATGCTTTGTACTGAAGCAAGGACTTAGCCCTCCAGCATTCACAACATCAGCCAGCTGTAACCAAAGTTCATGCTACCGTAGTTCATAAGCATGCCAAGGCTCCTTTCTGGGCTTCCACTGCAGTCTTATACATTTCTTGCAAACAATTTTTTTAAAAAACTAAAATAAACAGATCCTTTTGTAACCAATAAACACTTGTTAATATCAGTCTTCAAAGAGCGACAATAAAGGACTAAAATACAAAAAGCAAACAGAACTTAAGTTTTACTCAGCCATAAAAAAGAACAAAATAATGCCATTTGCAGCAACATGGATGGACCTAGAGACTGTCATACTGAATGAAGTAAGTCAGACACAGGAAGACAAATATATGATATCACTTATATGTGGAATCTAAAAAAAGAGGGTACAAATGAACTTATTTACAAAACAGAAGTAGAGTCATGGATGTAGGAAATAAACTTATGGTTACCAGGGGATAAGGGCGGGGGGTAGGGATTAATTGGGAGATTGGGATTGACATATATACACTACTATATATAAAATAGATAACTGGGCTTCCTGGTGGTGCAGTGGTTAAGAATACGCCTGCCAATGCAGGGAACATGGGTTCGAGCCCTGGTCCTGGAAGATTCCACATGCCGCAGAGCAACTAAGCCTATGCGCCACAACTACTGAGCCTGTGCTCTAGAGCCCTTGAGCCACAACTACTGAGCCCGTGTGCTGCAACTACTGAAGCCCACGTGCCTAGAGCCCGTGCTCTACAACAAGAGAAGCCACCGCAATGAGAAGCCCGTGCACTGCAACGAAGAGTAGACCCCGCTCACAACTAGAGAAAGCTCACAAGCAGCAGCGAAGACCCAACGCACCCAAAAATAAATGAATAAATAAATAAATAAATAATTTTTAAAAATAAAAATAAAAAAAATAAAATAGATAACTAATGAGAACCTGCTGTATAGCACAGGAAACTCTACTCAATACTCTGTGACAGCCTATATGGGAACAGAATCCAAACAAAAAAAAAAGTGCATATATGTATGTGTATAACTGACTCACTTTGCTGTACACCTGAAACTAACACAACACTGTAAATCAACTATACTCCATAAAAATTTTTTTTAAAAAGAATTTAAGTTTCATATTTCAAAAGGTACTTGGAATTTTAATACCAATCAGTATATACATGTTTTATTTGTTAACATCCACACCATTAGCTTCAATTCTCTATCCCTTGCTTAAGACATTACTTTAGAACTGCCTGCCATATATGTCTAAAGAGGTGAGCTACAAAGCAATTCTAAACCTATCATTTCTATTACCTTCTCTATTCATCCTTTTGTGTTTTGCCTACCTTCTATGGCATTCACTCAATAAACATTTATTGAATATCTATTACAGAGAAAGGTCCCTGCTATTGGAAAACTTATATTCTAATAGGGAAAGTGAGACCATAAAACCAACATATGTTAGGTGCTAATAATAGGGAAAAAGTAGGGCAAAGGAGCCGGGGAGCGAGCTGTATGAGGGTGCCACTTTATACAGAAGTTAGGGAAGGCCTTTCTGGCCGGGTGACATTTGGCTAGGGACCTTGAACAGACACAGGAGACAGGAAAGAGTATCTGTGGAGTGACCCAGCTGGAGAAAAGAGCAACTTCTGAAAAAGCCCTGAGGTAGAAGCCCTACTGGACTCCCAAAATCACTTAACCTTTTCCTCTCCTGTAAACTCTCTCAAACAAAAACTTTAAGATTCACCAGGACAATACCTTTCTCATCACTCCTTCCTTTCCATACCCATTTCTACTGTTCTAATTTCAGGTTTCATCACTTCTTGCTTTGACAACTGCATCAATCTAGTCTGCCTTCAGCTTCTCCCTCCCACCATCCCATCCTACACTCTGCTACCATTTGTTCATGTAGAATAAATCAGCCACTGGAACAACCCTTTTGAAAACTTATATACCAAGTGGTGCCAAAACTTTAGTTAAAGAGGAAATTAAGAAATTCTGCTGCAATTCTTTGCTGGATACCAAATTAATGTTAAGGTAAGAATCTTCAATTTTGTGAATAACTAAATAACTGCTCTTTATTTTTACTGTTTGTGATGTATCCATCAATAAAGGAAACAGTAGTTAATTGCATATGCTCAATATACAATTAAGGAAGAAAATGTGATTTATGGGTCTCAGAGACCACCATTAAAATAAATGAAATCTTGACAGCTGAGTGAAAATTCTTCATTGCCAAATGGGTCAAAGACAGTGCCTCCCTTCTAGTTAAGCTGCAGCCATGTAACTGGTTCTGGCCATGCACTATGACTGAAGTGACATGTTCAAAGCTGACAATAAGAAGCTTTCTCCTATCCACATAGTGGACAGAAAGTACTCTGGGACAGTGGAATTTCAGCTTGGGTCTCTGAGTCATTGTTTGGAGGAAAGCTCTGCCAGAAAGCCACCAAAGCTACACTGGCCATGATAAACCTTTGTTAAGTCACTAAAATTTCTGGGCTGTATTTCAGCAGACACTATTAACTATCATAATGTAGAGCAAATGAACTGAACTGGGGTGGGAGGTAAGTGTAGGTACTTATGTTGTTCTAGCCCTACATGGGAATTTTGGTGAAAAATCAAAGGAAAAACTCACCTATTTTGAAGATATACAATATCTCTCACCATTTATAGCTGAATCTATCAATGCACTACCTATATCCATTCACGGCCACTATGGAGAGCACTTGCAGTTTCTATGGACAGCTCTCTGGACAGTTCTCAAGCATCTGTTCCTCTCTGCCTAAGAGCTTTCTCTAACTGAAGGAGCACACTCAACTAGGCAGCAGGCCAAGCAGGAAGTGGCTAGAAGTTAACATCCCTAAAACCTTCAACCACTGAGGGACAAGAGGTGGTGGATAAATACCCCAGCTTCCTTATCCCCTCAATGAGACAATCCTGAGGTATGTTCTACATGATCTATCAGAAGTGCTTAGCAGGACTGAGTTCCAGTTGCCCGTTGTGGTATTCTCCTTATTAATGCATTCTTATTGGCTCTTGTCCCTTCCCTGTCTCTTCACTACTTCCTCAACATCCCTTCCTAGAATCAACCAAACAAGTCCTTGTTGCTGGATCTTCTTATGGAGAAACCCAAACTAAAACACCATGCAACATTAACTTTCAAAACTATGTCTTTATAATCTAGAAGACTACAACTCTCCTGTCAATATGGCAAATTATATGGGAAGCAATACATTAAATTATTAAATTATTTGTCTGGCTCTTCACATATCAAACTGAAGATCACAATTACCTTAGATTTAGAAACGAGGAGAAAGACCAACATTTTTAAGTTTTCAAAATTAGTAAAGCTTTGGCATATGTGGTAAGTTTACTTGAAGCACTGAATACAAGAAATCAAACTTCAAAATGCAAACACCAAGGAAGAGCTACTATCTTTGCCTGTCTTTATACATCCCTTCCCTTCTTTTGGTAACAGACTGGTTCCTGAATACTGTGTGTAAATGACCCAGGCTTAGTTAATAACAATATCTCATCCTTCTGGGTGCAATAACTGATTCTAGAATGGGCACACAACCTAACACAGTCCTTCCCTGGAATTTTTCCAGCTGGAGTTGGTGGGGGAAAAGCCCTCTTGCCTCATGGATCTTGCAGATGAAAATAAAGTCTGTAATGGTCTCCGGCCTTGTTACCTGCTATGTAGAACAAGTCCCTGACTAGAAAGAATGCTCCTTGAGGACACAGACTTAAGTTTGTCTTATTTCATCACTTGTTTCTCCAGCAACTAAAAGCATGTCTAGCACGTAATAGGTATTCAATAAAGGCCTACTGATTTGAGACAGAAGGACAGAATGAAGCTAACACATAGACACAAATGAAAAATTAAAGGATTTTGAGAATCTATCCTGAAAGCATTTCATCCTTGGACAGACCTATCCAAGCTCTTGGTTATTCAGAATTTCACCAATTCAAATGTCATTCTACTTAGTTTAAGCTGGGTTGTCATTTACAACCCAAGAGTCTAGAAAAACCCTACCTCAAGCAAACAAAGGAAAAATCCAAAAACCAGATAAATCAAATCGGTGCTTTAATAATTCTTCATTTTTGACCCAATAAAACACTCAAAAATAAGGATTTCAAAGAAAAAAAGCAATACTCAACTGGTATTTTTTCTGAAGGATGATTTAAAGAAATACTTTCACAATGACATGTCTGAAAATTCCATTTCAAACAATGTGAGGAACATTTCTTTAGTTACGTTCCCTCTTGGCCAAAATATCTCCGAGGATAGTTTTTATAATTTAAGCTTGACTCAGTTAACAAAATAATTTTGAAAAAACAATCTGGAGGGGACTTCCCTGGTGGCGCAGTGGTTAAGAATCCACCTGCCAATGCAGGGGACACGGGTTCGAGCCCTGGTCCGGGAAGATCCCACATGCTGTGGAGCAACTAAGTCCATGCGCCACAACTACTGAGCCTGAGCTCTAGAGCCCGCGAGCCACAACTATCGAGCCCACGTGCCCTAGAGCTCGTGCGCTGCAACTACTGAGCCCACATGCCACAAGTACTGAAGCCTGCACACCTAGAGTGTGCTCTGTGCTCTGCAACAAGAGAAGCCACTGTAATGAGAAGCCCACACTCAGCAACAAAGAGCAGCAACAAGAGAAGGCACTTCATCGAAGAGTAGCCCCTGCTCACCAGAACTAGAGAAGGCCCGTGTGCTGCAATGAAGACCCAACGTGGCCAAAATTAAATTAAAAAAAAAAAGATGTTCCTTTTGGGGTGATGAAAATGTCCTGCAATTATATAATGGTTATGGCTGCATAACTTTCTATATGCTAAAACAAAAACAAAAACAAAAACAACAGTCTGGAGAATTTCAGGGGGAAATGGCTTCTAGTTTACTGCCCGTAAAAAATAAGCAAACTTTATCCTCTCTTGATAAGTTATTTTACAAAGCTCATATTTTTTATTGTACTTCTGGCAATAAAATCAGGTTTCCATAAATAAAAAAAAACTCAGATTCCATACTATGTGGGATTGGCAAGCCTACTGGCAAGTAAGCAGACCCATGTACACTGATATTACATGATTGATATAGAAAACTATGTGTTTTTTAGGAATTAAAATTTTTTTGGGCTTCCCTGGTGGCGCAGTGGTTGAGAATCTGCCTGCTAATGCAGGGGACACGGGTTCGAGCCCTGGTCTGGGAAGATCCCACATGCCACGGAGCAGCTGGGCCCATGAGCCACAACTACTGAGCCTGCGCGTCTGGAGCCTGTGCCCTGCAACGGGAGGGGCCGCGATAGTGAAAGGCCCGCGCACCGCGATGAAGAGCGGTCCCCGCACTGCGATGAAGAGTGGCCCCCACTTGCCGTAACCAGAGAAAGCCCTCGCACGAACCGAAGACCCAACACAGCCAAAAAATAAATAAATAAATAAATAAAGTAGCTATAAAATTAAAAAAAAAAAAATTTTTTTTTCCCCTAGAATCACCACTGCTCTATTTTTTAAACTATGTTTGCTTTGAAATTTCTAACAACATCACAGCATAATATTTGTGTTTACCAAATCAAGATGTGAGTTTAAAAGGCTGAAAAATATTTCTACTTAAAATGCCCTTTTTTCCAACCTGTTCTAACCAATTTTCCCAGATCACTCCATCCACTGATTTATCAGTGCATTTATTCTCTATCCTTCCCTTAAGACTAAAGGCAATCCTATACTAGGCAGTCTTAAAGGCTCTACTAGATACTCCTCCAACTAGAAGCAAGAAGGGAGGAACATCTAGTATATACTGTGCTTTATTTTTGTGTTCTTTCAAGCCATCCAGCTTTGTATAATACCTATTCATAATAGGTACTCAGTGTTGGCAAAATATGTAAGTAATATTACATAATACTGTGACAAGACTTAAAAAACAGGCCTCAAAACCAAATATCCATTAGTTGAAATCCCACACTTAGTAACTCTTTAAAACACTACATTACTTAACTTCCTGGGCCTGAGTATCCTCATTTATGAAATGGGAACAAATACAGCCTAATTTTGAGGCATGCATCCAATGCATGGTGCATGAATTCAAGTATTACTTCCTTTCCTTTCTCTTTGCTGATACAGAAAAATAATGAAAATCAGATCCAAAATTCACTGCTCTATACTACACATTATAACATTCTTTTAAATAAATCCTTATGTCAGAAGAGAATTACTATTACTAATCTCTCTTTAGAAAGATAAAACAGAATTTTTTTTAAAATTGTGCTTCCTAAATGTTTACATTCTAGATAAACCAAAGTTTATGCGTGTAGGGTAGTTCTGCCCACTGATGTGACAGGTGCTTCTCAAGAAAAGTTTTAGAACCTAGTTGTTTTGACCAGGCATATGTATGCTGCTTTGATAGTGATTTTACTTCTAACATTACTACTATCCTCCTTACTATTATTCTATTACCTTATCCACTATCCTGTGGTTGAGCCATGCTAGATGTCCACTTCACTACATATCCGTTATCTCCTCACCAGCCACTATTCCAAACACTAATCAAAGTGGACCTTGGAACAAAGAAAATTACCTAAGTCAAAGAAAATGCATAATGATGAAAGGGTCAATTCCGAAAAGACATAATTCTTAAATGTCCCGCACATTAAAAACAAAAACAGGGACTTCCCTGGTGGTGCAGTGGTTAAGAATCTGCCTGCCAGTGCAGGGGACACAGGTTCGAGCCCTGGTCCGGGAAGATCCCACATGCCACGGAGCAAATAAGTCCATGCGCCACAACTACTGAGCCTGAGCTCTAGAGCCTGCGAGCCACGACTACTGAAGCCCAAGTGCCTAGAGCCTGTGCTCCTCAACAAGAGAAGGCACTGCAACGAAGAGTAGCCCCCCGCTCACAGCAACTAGAGAAAGCCCATGCACAGCAACGAAGACCCAAAGCAGCCAAAAAAAAAGATAAATAAATCAATTTATATAAAACAAACAAAAACTTCAAAATACACAAAGCAAAAGCTAACAGGAATGAAAGAATAACCCACTCTTATATTTGGAGAATTCAACACTCCTCTCTCAGTAATTGATAAAACAGATAGAGAATCAGCAAGAATATAGAAGACCTAAAAACCACTATCAATCAAATTTATCTAACTGACATTTATGGAACTCTCCACCCAACAACAGCAGAATACACAAGGGCACATGAAACATTTGTCAGGGTAGCCCATATCCAGGGATTAACCTTAACAAATTTAAAAGAAATGAACTCACAGAAAGTATGTTCTCTGACATATCAAACTAAAAATCAATAAAAGAAAGCTATCTGGAAACACTCAAATACTTAGAAATTGAACAAAATCCTTCTAAATAACCACAAGTCAAAGAAGAAGACTCCGGGAAACTAGAAAATATCTTGAATGAATTAAAATGAAAATAAAACACATTAAATTTTGTGGGATGAAGCTAAACAACTGCTTAGAGAAAAATATACAGCATTAAATGCTTCTATTAGAAAAGGTCAAATCAATAATTTAAACTTCTGTCCAAGAAACTAGAAAAAGAGCAAACTAAACTCAAAGCAAGTGGAACAAAGAAAATAATAGACAGGAACAGCAATCAATGAAACAAAAATACAACAATGTAAATTAAACCAAAAGCTGATTCTGGGATAAGATGTATAAAAATCATAAACCTCTAGTCAGACTAAGGAAAATAGTGAAGACACAAATTTCCAATATCAGGAATACAAATCCCCAAATATTCTTCAACTGGTGAATGAATAAACAAACTGGAGTACCGCTATATTATGGAATACTACTCAGAAATAAAAGTAGTGAACTACTGATACATGCAATAACATGAATGAATCTCAAATGCATTATGCTAAGCAACTGGAGCCAGACTAAAGAGGCTAAGTTCTGTACACTTACATGATATTCTGAAAAAGTAAAACTTACAGGAACCAAAAACAAATCAGTGGTGGCTATGGCCTAGCAACCCCTGAGGGGAATGACTTTAAAAAGCATGAGAAAACTTTATGGGTGATAGAAATGTTCTATACCTTGATGGTGGTTGTGATTATACAACTGTGTTCTTTGTCAAAATTCATACAACAGTATATCGTAAGAATGTCTATATATGTAGAACTGAGTCACTCTGCTGCACAGCAGAGACTGGCACAGCACTGTAAATCAACTATACTTCAATTAAAAATAAAACAAAAATTTAAAAGAAACCAGTATATTGAAAAGGATGAATTTTAGTGTATGTAAATTATACCTGAATAAACCTGACACCCCACACACCTGCCCAAATGAGGCAAACCTTTTAAAAACAGTAAGAGCTAAAAAAGTTAATTACATCCTCAGTGAGTAAAATGGTGAGTCAAAAGATACAAACAGAATTAACATACGTCACATAAACAGTGAACAAGCATTTAAAAAGAATACTCAGGAATAACCTGGCAGTCCAGTGGTTAAGACTAGGTGCTTTCACTGCCGTGGCCCAGGTTCAACCCTGGTCAGCGAACTAAGATCCCACAAGCCACACAGCGTGGCCAAAAAAATAAAATAAAATAAATAAAAAGAATATTCAACCCTCTTATTAATAACAGCTATTATTTCTTATTAAATAGTATTTCATGGCTACTATATGAGGTAATTAAATATATTATCTTAAATACTCTCTACGACCCCAGGAAATATGTAAGGAAATACAAATGAAAACAATGATGTACTCTGTCATACACACTCAATTGATAAAACTAAAGAAAAGGTATGAAGTCTAATTGTGACAAGCCTTCACAGCCATCCATTCATTCATTTGAACAATGTTTTTTTTGGGGTCTCATTTAAATCTTGCATTTTACCCCAACTGAGGGGAGACAGTGACAGATTTAATTACAAGGGAGGTACTGGGTAGGCCATACATATGGGGGGGGGGAGTTTAATTGGTAGGGAGATTGTCCACAGATGTGGGTCCTAATTCTTCCTTATAGAATGAAGACATCTCTGAAGTCGGATAAAAGCATTCCTGTGACACTAAATCTATTTCCAGGAGTAGACTTTCCAGGAATTCCTAGGGATAGCATTAATGGCAACTGCTTTCTAGAGAAGTGAAGAATGTCTATCCTACAAGTCACCTAGCAATTCCTGACTGCACACAAAGCACTCAGAATCACGACAAGAGTCCCACAGGGCCATATCAGGCTTTTGCACTCAAGTACTACTCTTCTTAGTAATACTATATATTTTCTTATTTTTATTATTAACCCTTGACTCTTACAAAAATCCATATTGTCTCTCTAATTCTGAAGTCCATAAGGTCAGGACGTCTTCTCAATGCCTTTTGAGTTGCTCTGCACAGAGTGAGCATGGGTTCTAAAATAATGTAAACAGACATCACTTATCCTTACCTTTAAAAATATCAGTATACATGCACAATGGAAAAACATAATTAATGCAAAATGGTTTTCCAGAAAATACCAGATAGATCTCAGTAAATCCCAGTAGAACAGCAAGTAAAATAACAATTACAAAATTTTTTTTTTAAGATTTTTTTGATGTGGACCATTTTTAAAGTTTTTATTGAATTTCTTACAATATTGCTTCTGTTTTGTTTTGGTTTTCTGGCCTCAAGGCATGTGGGATCTTAGCTCCCTGACCAGGGATCGAACCTGCACCCCCTGCATTGGAAGGCGAAGTCTTAACCACTGGACTGCCAGGGAAGTCCCCAACAATCACAAAATTTTAAGTATAGTAAGTTGGAAGGGTATATACAGGGAGAAAAAAAAAAGACTTTTTTTTATCTTCCAAGTTTTCCATATTATTATTATTTGTTACTTTTGAAGTGTTAAAAATTTTAGTGCATTATGCCCCAAGAGTCCATGGCCTACTATGTACGCATATGGAATATAACAGCAATTATGAAACCAGTTAATAACAACAACATTATTAACTCAACCACCCAGGTAGGTTCAAAATCTCAGCCATAATTATGCTCTCTCATCTTCCTCACCCCTCAAATCTAATCAGTTAACAAGTCTTATCAATTCTTTGCTTCTCAAATAATCCTTTTTTCATTCACACTACAACCACCCTATTTCACACAAAGAAATTAAGTGTGGTGAAAATGAGAATCAAGATAAAAGATGTTTTTTCTTATTCTTAATTGCTTTAAAAGATAATTAACCATCTAAAGTAAAAAGAGTAACAATGCACTGTGGAATTTATAACAGAAAAGCAAAATACTGGACAACAGCACAAAAGATGGGAGGTGGGAAATGGAAGTATGTTAATATAAGGTTCTAACGTGAACTATTAGATAACACAGATACAGAACATTTCCATCACTGCAGGAAGTTCTTTTGGAAAGCGCTGCTGTAGCACAACCACCAAGAGTATAATGAAAAAAGGTGTAACTGATAACTAATAGTAGAGGTAAAATGAAATATAAAAAATAATCCAACAGAAGACAGGAAAAAAGAAACAGGATCTTGGAATTAAAGTCTGAACTGATATCAACTCCTGAAATATATTTTACAATAGAAAGAAAAATGTACATCTTTGACCAAGAAATTCATTTCTAAGAATTTATCCTACAGATAAGCTCATTTATAAGTGCACAAAGAAGTATAAATAAGAATGTTCAACACAGGACCATTTAACAGCAAAAGACTAGAAATGATGTAAATAACAAGATAGAAGCCTGATGAAATAACATATGATCCATAATATACCTATATGTAAAGTCACATGTGCATACATTTGTATGCACATAGAATAAATGTGGAATAATACAAAAGAAACAGCTAACTGGATTTCTCTGAGAAGAACGAATTTAAGGCAAGTACAGGGAGAGTGCTTATTGTATTTTCTTTTACCACTTATAATTTTTATCATGTGCATATATTACCTTCATAGAAAGAAAGAAAGAAAGAAAGAGATAAAGAAAGAAAGAAAAGGAAAGAAAGAAAGAAAGGAGGAAGGGAGGAAGGAAGGAAAAAGAAAGAAAGAAAGAAAGAAAGGAAGAAAGAAAGAAAGAAAGGAAGGAAGAAAGAGAGGGAGAGAGGGAGGGAGGGCAGGAAGAAAGGGAGGCAGGGGAAGGGGAGGAAAAGAGGGGAAGGAAGGAAAGAGGAATACATGCTGGTAGGTAAACTGTAAAACATACAATTCCAGAATCAGCTCCTTGGGGGCAAGAACTCCCCCCAAAATTTAAATTTACTTCCGAAAGAATTTTACACTAGCTCATAAAGAAGCATAGGTCAATTAAAAATGCTATATAGATTTTTATTTTGGAATAAACTATAGATAATTTCACCTTGACTGCATGTTAGCTTTATAAGAAACAGTAGCAAAGACTTCCTATTAAAATAATACTGGGGCTTCCCTGGTAGCACAGTGGTTAAGAATCCGCCTGCCAATGCAGGGGACATGGGTTCGAGCCCTGATCCGGGAAGATCCCACATGCTGTGGAGCAACTAAGCCCGTGCGCCACAGCTCTGAGCCTGTGCTCTAGAGGCCGCGAGCCACAACTACTGAAGCCCGCGCGCCTAGAGCCCATGCTCCGCAACGAGAAGCCACCGCAATGAGAAGCCTGCACACCGCAATGAAGAGTAGCCCTCACTCACTGCAACTAGACAGAGCCCGCGCACAGCAAAGAAGACCCAACACAGCCAAAAATAATAAAATAAATTTAAAATAATACTGAAGGAATAAAAACGTGTAACTCACAAGGACAACAGACAGGAAATGAGGCAACAGCAGAAAAGAGGTTTCAACGAAGGTTTGAAAGCAGATGTCTAAGTGGTACCAGTCTAAATGCAGTCCGATTATAAACTCAAATTAAGATTTCCTGATCTGCCCTGATACAAGTTCCAGATTTCTGTGGAAAGAAAAGTATCCTGTCATTCACAGGAAAGCAATGAATAACTTGCTGCATTTTCAACTTCTTATATGAATAAACAAACTTTTTGTTTAACAAGCATCAAGAGCTAGGAAAGAAAGGTTTCATTTCATTTGAAAACGAAATGTGGGTGTGCTCATTTCAAGTTCAACTCAGAACTGACTATATGTACAGAAAACACAAACACACAACCCAAGAACACGTTTTACCTTAAAGAGATAAATTTCTTAAATATCAATTTTTATGTACAGAGTACAAATGAGGTCAAGAAATCAACATATGTGCACAATAATTCTGCTAAACCTATATTTGAGACACGGCAAGTTACTCAAGGAAATTTTTCAAACTCTTAAACAATGGCTTATCGCTTTAGTAGCTTTACTGTACAACCTTGCCAATAAATTTTCACACTGTAAAAAAATAACTTTACTAACTTTATTTAAATTAAATCTACTGAGCCTACCTTTAGAAAAGTTAAATCCCAATTGGCTTAAGCCAATTATTTAATCACAACGTACTGTGGTTGCCTTATGAGTTATAAAAGAAAATCTATGAACAGGAATTAATTTCAAGAAAGGTAAGCTAAGCTTAACTATGTTTCTGTCCAAGAAGGGTAGAGGTGAAAACTATACAAAATGAATAAGCGTATAAATTGGCCAAATAAAAAGATCCACAGAGAAATCAGTCTGTACTCAGAATAGCACTATTACTTTATCATTATATCTCAACTTACTGATCACTAATGCAGGGGTTCCCTGAGAAATGGAAATTATTCCAAGGGTTTCTCCAGAGCAAAAAGATTGGGAGAAACTGCGTGAGAGAGACTAACTAGACAGGCTCTGTATTTAAGGACACAAGACATATCCTCAGGCCTGATATTGTAGGACTCTACCCAGGGAAAACTGGCCCAAGAGAAGGGAAAAAAACTACATTTGAGAGACCTAGCATCATTGTTCTACTTTAAGATCCTCCAGTCTACCAGCCTGACCCAGACAGACTGAAAACCTAATCAGCAATTTTGTGTCTTATTTAAATATTAACAGAAAACTAAGGAAAGGTTCCAACATGAAAGACAAAGCTCAAGACAAAAAGGGCTCTGAGGACAATGCAGAAGGCAAAAGAAAACTTTGAGGGTATTTATACCTTTTATAAATATTTTGAGAAGACACTGACAAGACAAGGAATAATTTAGAAGATACTGAGAAGAAAAAGCAAGGTTAAGTTCTCTTGAAAAATGAAAATATTACAGCTAAAATTTAAAAATCAATTAAAATGAGAAAATAAATCTGCTAGAAAGAACAAAAAGATACAGAGATGGAAACTAGGACAGAAATAAGAAAACTGTAGGTGAATCCAAGAGGTTCTATATAGCAGTGGTTCCAAAAATATAAAACAAAGATAACAGAAAGGAGAAATGATAGAAGAAAATTTCCCAGAAACAAAGAGTCTCGAGTTTGAAAAATTCCACAGAGTAACTAGCACTCTGAATGGGGAAAAAACAAAAACAGAAAAAAAACACCCTACACCAAGGCAATCATTTCAGAATGGTGGTAATACTTCCATAAAACAAACAACGTACACACACAAACACACACACACACACATATTACCCACAAAGGACTAAGAATCAGAATGGCATCAGACTTCTCAAAGCAATTCTACAACCGAAAAGATGAAGTCCTTTCAACCTTCAGTAGAAAAATTATTTTCAACCTAGAATTCTATACCCAGTTAAACCATTAAGTGCAAAGACAGATATGTACAGACGTTCAAGGTCTTAAAAAACTTTGGAGGTTATGCTCCAGTAAAACAAGTTCCAGAGATCAGGGTGTCCAAAACAGGAGAGGTGAAGGAGTTCCCAGAGAAGTTCCAAGGCAATAGCTATGCTACAGACCTAGAAATCAATGTGAGCCAGTTTGGAATAGCAGGATAGAAGATTCCAGAAAGGCTATCTTCAAGGAAAAAAGTAAAACTGACAAAATACCTGATGCGTTTCAAATACTTAAAGTTTGTTATCAAAAGTTTGGGGATGAATTAGTCGTAGGTACATAGAAAATGAAGCAAACAAAAAGCTTTTTCAATTTCAAGGAGCTTAAGTTATAAAGAAAGGAAATATAATTGTAGCATACCACAAGGTTCTGCTGTAAACAGTATTTACATAGTCAAAATAATTTAAACATTAATAATAACTTAACCAAGAGTGCTGTAACTACAATGCAAGGATTGGAAAGGACGGCAATAAGGGATCTAAATTTACATTTTTCCAAAGTAGGAAGTCATTATATAATACATAAAACTGAAAAAAGAAATCCTGAAGCAGGGGCTTCCCTGATGGTGCAGTGGTTAAGAATCCACCTGCCAATGCAGGGGACACAGGTTCAAGCCCTGGTCTGGGAAGATTCCACATGCCGCGGAGCAACTCAGCCTGTGTGCCACAACTACTGAGCCTGTGCTCTAGAGCCCGCGAGCCACAACTACTGAAGCCCACATGCCTAGAGCCCGTGCTCCGCAACAAGAGAAGCCACCGCAATGAGAAGCCCGCACACCGCAACAAAGAGTAGCCCCCGCTCGCCGCAACTAGAGAAAGTCCGCACACAGCAACAAAGACCCAACGCAGCCAAAAATTAATTAATTAATTAATTTTTAAAAAGGAAATCCTGAATCAGTATCAGTATGTTATTTAGAAATATGTAGGTAAACACCAGAGGAAACCACTAAGAGGTGAAAGTGGCTGTCTCTAGGGGGCAAGAAGTGGGAGTGGAGAGAGATGTGGCAGGGAAACACTTTATTTGATTATACATTTAGTGCCATGTGACATTTTAAATTATATACATGTACTTTGATAAAAATAGAATTTAAATTTTAAAATACAGTATTTGACAAACATGCTATTTCTTCAAGTAGTTTAGAGATGGAAGTAGCTTACTTTCTCAATTCCCCTCTTGTCTATTGCTGAGTTATCTTAACCCACCCTTACCTCCTCTCCATCCTCAGAGAAAGACGTGTCCTTAGTTGTTTCTGAGATTTCCTGACTACACCATGTGCTGGATTCCACTGCCTCTCACATTTTCCATAACCTTGCTCCATCTATTATTTCCATCTCTTGAACCTGCAATCGTTCATTCTCCTGTGAATCCTTTCCCCAAACCTATAAAACATGCTGAAGTTTTCCCCATCCTATAAACAAATGAACTTAGCTCAATTCTTCATCCTGTTTTGTCACATTCCTTCCTTACAGTGACATATGGGTAATTTACACTCCATAAGAGTAATTTAGGGACCTCCCTGGCGGTCCAGTGGTTAAGACTTCACCTTCTAATGCAGGGGGTGTGGGTTCAATCCCTGGTCGTGGAGCTAAGATCCCACATGCCTCGTGCCAAAAAACCAAAGCATAACACAGAAGCAGTATTGTAACAAATTCAATAAAGACTTTAAAAATGATCCACATCAAAAAAAAAAATCTTAAAAAAAAAAAGAGTAATTTATAATCATTACCTCTACTTCCTCACCCACCACTTTAATCTGATTTGTGCCCCCAACATGCTACTCAAAGGTCAGCAATGGGACCGAAATGCCAAATTCAAAAGTCTATTCTCCAGGCTCAGCATACTTGTTATCTTCAGAGAATCTGAAAATCTTTACCATCTCCTCCTTGAAATCCAAATCTTTCTTTTGGCTTTCTCAACACTATTCTACCACCACATTCTCAGGCTTATTCATGGACTTTTCTTTCTACCCTTAAAATTCTGTTTTCTCCCAGAGTTGTATCCTCAGCATTCTCCTATCATCTTATCCATCCTAGTGATTAGTCATTTCAAGTATCGCCCACGTGCAAATGCTTAGCATAAAGTATGGGTTAAACGAATGTTTACTGAGCCGAAATAAATGAGCGCCAATTTTCTGCCTCCAATCTGTATCCCTAAGTTCTAAAACTATACTTGCCACAATTTAGAAAATTATCTGGATGTCCTGAGAGCACAAACTAAGTATGTCCAGAAATGGACTCATTTTTCTCTTCCCAAACCAGCATTCCTCACTGTGTCGCTTATCTCAATTAAGATAAGCAACTATTATCCTCAACTCCTCCTTTCTCAATCTCTACATCCAACAGGTTGCTGTACTGAATCCAAGTCTCCTCAGTCTCTTCTATCCTTGCCATTCCCACTGCAATTAGCACTTAAATTCATGTGCTCAATGCCTTTGTGAGTTACTATCCTACAGTCTTCTCCATGTCAAATTCATAGCCTATTCATTCTAAATATTTATCAACACTATGCATTCTAAGAATGTAAATACCACTAATATAACAAATTAACTTTTAATGTCTCAACCCTTGGATGATGAGGATGATAAAAATGATGTGAAAAAAGCTAATATCAAGAGATTCCTTCCTACACCCACAAAGAGATTACAAAGATTTTATCCTTCTAACAATCCTCTATTGTAAAATATTAATAGTTGACCCTTAACAACAAGGGGTTAAGGCCACCGACTCTCTGCATAGTAGAAAATCCGCATATAACTTTAGATTCGGCCATCTGGTCCCACAGTTCCACATGTGCAGATTCAACCAACTTCAGATCATATATATCGTAGTACTATTTATTTTTTAAAAATCCACATCTAAGTGGACCAGGGCAATTCAAACCTGCTTTGTTCAAGGGTCAGCTGTACTATTAGTCAGCGTCCCCATTTTACAGGTGAAGTGAATTTGCCTAAAGTTAAATAGCTACTACTAAGTAAGCAGTAATGCCAAGATTTAAACTCTGACAATCTGGCTCCAGAGGTATTATCCATAGGATACATTCAAATTCATATATTCTACTCAAGGCCATTCTGAAAACTTACCTTTCTACTCTCTTTCTCGACTGCTTGCTTTCTTTTCTCCCCAACATCCTATACTCTACATTTTAAGACACAGGACTGAATATGATATGTATATTTTCACACCTCTATGATCCAGCTGTAAAGTTCTGTTCCTCTCTTTCCAACCCAAAGCAAAAGCCATCTCCTCTGACAGAACTTCTATACCCACTCCCCACAGAATTACTCACTTCTCTGTGAGCCCAAAGTACTCATATTATATACTTATGAACCTATCTTACATGGCTGGTTTGTGAGTCTCTGGAGTTCTCTCTTTTACGTTCTTCAATCAAAGCTTACAGAATTGAACTTAATTCAATACAAACTCTACTAGCCAAGACGCTGAATTAATAGTAAGGTCCTACTTGCCTCAACTTCAGTGTTTGTAAAATACAAATATTATAAACCAAAAGGATTCCCCTGAAAGTGTGAAGTTACCAGCAATCCTTCAAATGTTAGAGAAACACCTAATTCTTAAAGTTGTGTACTTCACAAAGTACTAGAAAGCAGAAGTCTAAGATGCTGCAAATTTGAAGTTCCGTTATACTACTTCCTGATTATTAGTCCAGAGAAATCCACCTCTTGTTGCTGCTCTTGCCACACCCCACCTCAATAAACAACCAAATTCATACACAACATAATGCATCCAAAGTAAGGGGGAAATTAGCAAAGATACAACTTGCTATCTACCTATCAGCCAGCCACACTGAAAAACTAACTTTTATACATACTGTACTAATGCCCTTTTCTCTAATGAGGAGTTTTCAAACTCTTTCCCTTCAGTGCTTCTAGTGACTGTTTTTCAAATTTAGAGTTCAGCAAAATCAAAGGGGTGGGGTGGGGGGTACTTTCAAGGTCTGGAGTAGGGTCTGGGAACTTGCATTTTTAACAAAGACCCTGAGTGAATCTGGTACAGACAAGGCACAGACCACACTCTGAGAAACAGTTCTGGATGTTCTCTGCAACTTGAAATTTCATACAACCACGAAAACTAAGCCTACACTGGCAATTTATGTTATATCCACTAAAACTAGAAGCAAAACTAGTATGATACACAATAGCTAACTTTTATACTGAGGTACTGTGCTGAGTATTTTTCAATTTTCTTTCATTTAATCCTGAGCACCATATGAAGTAAATATCATCATCACCTTACAAATGAGAAAGTTAAGGGTTAGGAAGTTAATCGCTTCCCCACATCACATGGCTTCTAAGTGGTGGATCACGGTATTAAAACCCAGAATGTCTACCCAAAGCCTATGCTCCTATCCTATTTATGCCACCTATTTGTAATATATCTATTTGACACTGTATAGAGTAAGACAAAGTCAGGTAAAAGGAGGGAAGACATAAAAACTTCGTCTTCTTCACCATTTTATCTACAGTTAACACCGTTGCCTAGTTACCTTTTCTAAGCACATCTCAGTTCCTAACGACAAACCACTTCGCCGTGGAGATGGCAGGCACTGAAGGTGGGAAGTTTAAAATACCTGTCAGGAATGGGTGCTTGGATTACCTTATACTGAATACTCTGCCGTTTACCACCTATGTAATCTTAGGCAGGCTCCCTGTGCTCCGTTACGAAATGGGATGATAATCCTATTTTAATATATAACATACGTAAAGCACCCAGCACATTGAAGATAAAACGTATTGCCCCCCTCCACCTTTTATTCTATTTACTAACATTTCTAAATGCCACTTATTTTCACTGGGCTTGAAACTACTTCCAAAAAGTAATAAATCAAGTGAAGGAAGTTCTCTATTAGCTAATGATTAGCTGCAACTGGGTAGGGAGCTGACTAAAAATCCTGAGATCTTCAAATAGGGGACTTTCAGACTGGATTCCTAACAAAGATTAGGGCATCCAATTCATCCTATAGACACCTAGAAGCTGACAGCCTGATCCAGATGGACCCTGGAATCTGAATCACATGAGGTTTACTTTGTAAGGTAGGCCCTTGTCCTCTACCAATAAGGATGTCTACATTTCATTGAGGCTGCAAACTGGCGGTAATCTCCTTCAATCAAAAAGGGAGTCTCGGGCTTCCCTGGTGGCACAGTGGTTAAGAATCCGCCTGCCAGTACAGGGGACACAGGTTTGAGGCCTGGTCCGGGAAGATTCCACATGCCGCGGAGCAACTCAGCCCGTACATGACAACTACCGAGCCTGCGCTCTAGAGCCCACTAGCCACAACTACTGAGCCCATGTGCCACAACTACAGAAGCCCGCATGCCTAGAGCCCATGCTCCGCAACAAGAGAATCCACTGCAATGAGAAGCCTGCGCACGGCAACAAAGAGTAGCCCCCGCTCACCGCAACTAGAGAAAGCCCGCGTGCAGCAATGAAGACCCTACGTAGCCAAAAATAAATACTTAAAATAAATATTTTTAAAAAGAATGTTTTAAATTTAAAAAAGGGAGTCTCTGCTGTACACCTGAAACTTTGTAAATCAACTATACTTCAGTTAAAAAATAAGAAAAAAAATTTTTTTAATTTTTAAAAGGGAGTCTCATAATTAAAAAGATTCTCCTTTTCTTCCAGATTGAGTCTGAGAAAAACAGCAAATGGTCTAGTTTGTGCTATGAAGACAAAATCAGAAAATATTTGTCCCAGTCAGTCTGCATGGAAGTTCACTAGAGTGAAACAAAAACACATTCCTGGGAAAGAAGCTATCAGACATTCACTTCAGTATAACTTAGTAACAGGCAGTATCCCTTTTCACACCTAGGTGAAAGTGCTGCACTGGAGAAAAAAAAGAGTTTTTATTTTTCTGGGGTTTTTTTGGTGGGGGGAGTGAGAGGGCTAATGAGAAGGGTCAATTTTACAGCATGAATACTCTATGGAATTACAGATCTGAGGGAAAGAAGCTTTGGAAAACATGAAGAGTGGGCACAGGAGGAGCCCGAGATCCCGGCAAATAAAGCCCTTCTAGCGATGAGAAGAAGAGAGCACCTTCCTCCACACACTGCTAATACTTAACCCGGCTTTCATCAGGTTGCTCCTTCTTTAAAGGTCAAATAGTTGAGAGGGTAGCCAGATTCTGTTATCAGACTGGGGTCACCACCTCCTTCCTCCATCTTAACTGGCCACTTAAGTAGCTCTCCTTCCCTTCCACCTGCCACACAATGTCAGCTCCAGAAGGTTGAAGGCAAACTGAAGCAATTATGTCCACCAGATACCTCTAAGAGTTGCTTCAAAACCTAAACACATATATCACTTTGGTATGTTATGTATTTCCCAGGTTCTATCTTACACATCAAGCTACCTCCTTGATAAAATGTAAAAGACATGGTTTTGGAGTACCTAATATCCACTCCACCACTTGTTACTTCACCTCTCCAAAACCTCTTGTGAGAGTTAAAATGAGATCCTGTAGGTAAATCATCCACCATAAGTAGGAGCTCTGTAAGCAACAGCTATTATTTGAGGAAGAGGGGGTTCTTTTAACAAAGTTTAAAAAAAGCATTTTGCATTTTCAGAAGGTTTAAAACAGTACTCTTGTTCTAGTCAGAAAACACTACTGATCATTCTTCAGGGCAATTCTCTCCCCAGAAAATATCCATTGTCTAAAATCTTTGATAAAATAAACAGTAGAAAAGACTCATCCCATTCCCTGCATTTCTGAATGAACCCTTGAAACCACTTCATCTGTTCTATTTGGTTAGGAAGTACTGTACTAAGTTTCCTGAAATATCCAGCCATTCTGCCTAAAGATTCTAACAGAAATTCCCGAGACAGGGAAAGACAAAGGTATACGTTGGCAGTATTAATACGTAAGCTAAAAACCACACATTTCTCTTTTCAGTGGATTCTAACAGGAAGGCAATCAGATGATAAATGTTTTCTCTTTCCATTTCCACAATATGAAGTTCTCTTTTGAGTTCCTCTTTATGAATGACTCCCAAGGAACCCAAGAGCTCCATTCAGGACTTGCCCCCAAAAAGCTCCCAAGTCTAGAGAAAAACAATTTTTAGGTCCCTAAAATAGTAACAAGGAGACAAATCTTGGATCTTTTTTTTTTTTTAAATAGTTTTCATCCTAAACACAAAATCAGTGTAACAGACATACACCAGAGCCTCATACAAAGCCCATAAACCTCCCAAAGGAATCTTGCTTAACTTACTTCTCACTTCTTGCTACCCACTTAGCAAATCTCAGTAAATGCTAACATGCTCCGAGCCTCATGTCTCTTCAGGGACCCAACCAAACCTGCTATGCTAGTGCACTCAGATCCCCCAAATCTGAAACTGTTCTGTGTAAGAGAAATACTTAGCAGCAGGATGTGCTATACTAACATTACCCATGTCACTGAAGTGACAAACCACTCTTAGCCTCACCCCCAAGGGAGGGTAAGCAGTAACCAGCGGGCGGCCAGAAACCCAGGTTTATCATTAACACATCAGGCCAAGCACAAGGTTAGTGGCTGCACCTCCAGGGACTGGCACCAACGCAGGGCGGACTGAGGCATGAATGAGACGGCCGGGGAGGGAGCGGTGCAGGGGGCGCGGGGATGGCCCGGACAAGGCTGGGCCGCACCTCCCGGGCCCCGCCCCGGCCCCGCCCCCCGGCCACTCCGGCTCCGCGGCAGCGCCGCAGTCCCTGCGCGGTAGCGGCGCGCGCCCGGGATCCCTTCCCGCCGTCGCGTTCCCCTCTTCGTGCGGCTCCCAGCACGTACCTGCTTTGCAAAGAGGGGCGCTCGGGCTCCTCCTCTCTGGGGAGCTTCGGCTCTGCTCCGGGGACCTCCTCCGGTGCCGGACGCGGGCTGCGGGTGGGGCCGCGCTCACCTCGCCAGTCCACAGGTGGGTGGGCGACGAGGAAGGCGACGACACGGTGCCCAGCAGCGGCGGCGGGGGCTGCGGCCGTGGGGGGCTCCCGCGGGCCCCGGGCGCGGCGCCGCGCGTGGGGCTGGTGCCTCGCGTGGACGTCGAGGACGCGCCCGTCTGCGTGGCCACCGTGGGGCTGGTGCGCGCGGCCGCACTCCCGCCGCCCCGCGTGGGGCTTGTGCTGCGCGAGGCGGTGCGCGGGGCCCCGCTGCTGCCGCCGCCGCCCGAGGGGCCTGAGGCGCCACCACAGCAGCCGCCGTTGTTGCCGCCGCCGCCGCCGTTGCTCCGCGTGGGGCTGCCATGTTGCTGCTGCTGCTGCTTCAGCTGGAACGGAACCGTCGCCCTCATGGGCTGCAGGCGGCTCCCGGATCCCCCGGCCGTGGCGACCGCACCGCCCCCGAGGGAGCCGGCCGGCGTGGGGGACCCATTGCGCCTCACCCGCTGGGACATGGTCCCCCCCCTCCCCGGTGACTGGGCGAGACGTGGGGTTTTGTTGTTGTTGGGTTGCAGGGGGAGGATTCTCGAGACCGGATAGAAGGCCCCCGCGACCGGGTGACGAAGCCGGAGTCCGGGGTGCGGGGGGCGCCCGGGCCGCGACCGGCAGCAACGAGGTGGTGCAGCCGCCGCCGCCGCTGCCGCTCCTCCTCATCAACAATAGTGTCTCCTCCACTGCCCCCGCCCCCCGCGAGCGCCCATTGGTGCAGCGTCAGCCGCGCTCGAGCCGCTCCACCGCGCCCATTGGCTGCGAGCAGCTCGGGTCCCGGGCCCCCGGGGCCTTAGAGAGCCTGGGTTTGCGAGGAGACCGTCTGCTCTTTAAAGAGAAAGAGACCCGCCCCCCCGGGGGGAGGAGGAGCGGAGGAAACAGGCTGAGTGTATGTGTAGGGTGCGCGCGCGCGTGTGAGTGTACACGTGAGTGTACACGCGTACGCGCGCGCCTGGCCACGCGCATCTTCCCCTTCCCACTGGGGGGAGCCCTGGGGACTCAGATTCTGGAATATTGCCAAAGGGAATGTCCCGAAGCAAAGCTGTCCCCAGGGATGTCTGAGGTCTTTCCCCCCAAACTCCCTTCCTTACCTCAATATTGACTGGCACAGTCCGTGTACGTGCGTCTCTTTCTGGCTTTTTTTTCTTGATCTTTGTGTTCTGTCCTAATTCCGTCAACGTTTGGACAGGGCTCAAAGGAAAAGAAATTTAATTAATCTTACTGGCATTTTACACCTTGTCTCTTTTTTTTTTTTTAAGCTCTACAAAGAGCCAAATCTCAGAAAGATTAAAATTGCTGGTTTGAATGCGGTTTTAGATTGTATCTATCAAGTCCAGTTACCAAATGCTACTGCTACATCTCCTGTATCTCAAGTAATCAAGAATTTATTTTAATCAGCTACTTCACAGTTCCCTGATACCTTGGCAAGATGCTGCTGCCTTAGAAGTTTGTTAAGTGCCATAGTTTTCAAAGGGCCTTATTTTATCCTCACTATCATTATTTGAGACAAAACTGGACCAGCCATTCATATTTTTGTCTAGTGGAGAAAACAGGTCCTTGTAGTATGGGCAAGAACTCAGTAACACTAGTTCTAAAATAACCTTAGAGGCTCCTTATCAAGACAAAAAAAAATTTTTTAAAGGTGGACCCGTAGCCCACATACTCACTTCTCAGGCTATAAACTGCCTGTCCATGACCCGTTTTCCCTTTACTACTTTATTAGATATACATTCTAGACAGATTTTTGTCTTGTAAAAACATGGGAGTGGCAGGCCCAGTATGATTTGCTCTTGACCTGAAATTCTACTGGGCCCCATGCACTGTGGTGGAGAGCCTTTGAGGATGTAGAAAACAGATTCATATCTCAGATCCACCACATACTCTGTGGCCTTAGATAAGTCACTAGGTAGTTTCCTTATCTGTAAAATGCAGTTAAACAATACCATCTCCTTCATACAATCGTTTATCAACCAAGGGTTAAATGAGAATGTGATGCGTAGAAAGTACTCAATACTTTGAGTTTCCATGTGATTCAGAGGCCCGCATCTCTGCTTATCACGAATTCCTCCACCACAAACAGAGGCCCCAAGCCCTTATCCCAGGACCTTCCTTAAGCTGGGTGGTGCTCTAGATAGACCTGACATCACTACCCATCCACACAACCTGGAATGAAGACAAAAGCAGCTTCTCCCTAGACAGGAAGAAGGAAACTGCCAACAAGATCCGTGCAGAGAGCTAAAGCTAGTCTTAAAACAAGGGGTAAGAGAGAAGATAAGCCTTTAAATAAGGATGTCCTAGAAGCTGTGTCCAGCACTTTGTCCTGCACAACGTAGGAGCTCAACACATATTTATTGAGTTAAACTGAGGGAGTTCAGCAGCCCTAGAGTCTTAGGCTTCCTGATCAATTACTTTTTCAAAAAAATTTTGTTGAAGTATAGTTGATTTACAATGTTGTATTAATTTCTGCTGTACAGCAAAGTGACTCAGTTTTATATATATATATATATATATATAATATATATATATTCTTGTTCATAGTCTCTTCCATTATGGTTTATCACAGGATATTGAATATAGTTCCCTGTGCTATACAGTAGGACCTTGTTGTTTATTCATACTGTATATAATAGTTTGCATCTGCTAATCCCAAACTCCCAATACTTCCTACCCACCCCCCTTGGCAACCACAAGTCTGTTCTCTACGTGTGTGACTCTGTTTCTGTTTCGTAGATATGTTGATTTTTGTATTTTAGATTCTACATATAAGTGATATCATATGGTATTTGTCTTTCTCTTTCTGACTTACTTCACTTAGTATGATAATCTCTAGATCCATCCATGTTGCTGCAAATGGCATTATTTCATTCTTTTTAATGGCTGAGTAATATTCCATTATATGTGTGTGTATCTATATCTATATCTATCTGTATCTATCTATATATATATATACTACATCTTCTGTATCCATTCATCTGTCGATGGCCATTTAAGTTGTTTCCATGTCTTGGTTATTGTAAATAGTGCTGCTGATCAATTACTTTTGATGTCACCAAACTAGAGACCTGTTTGTTGGTGACAAAAGACTTTTAACTTTTCTGAGCGAAAGTACTGATTTCAGCACAGAAGTTCATTAGATCAAAGAATTAAAATGTCCTTGGCTCAATCATAAGTTCACCTTTTGCTTCTGTCATATTTCCTATAGAAACTCAAACGCCACAGCTCCAGAAAATCCCTCTTTTTCATCTTGTTTGATAGCTTAATCATTAGTTTAGGGCTAATCTTTAAACAAACAAATGAGACCACTTCAACTGAATCAGGTCTTAACCATTTCTGTACTACTTAACCCCTTTGTACTATAGGATATTTATGATGACATAAATAAAACTCTGAAGGTATGAAGTCATCAAAGAATACTTAAAAAAAAAAAACTCACTTGGATACCTTAGAACTCTTCAGTCCGTTTTTAAGACTTAATGGCAATACATAAAAGCATCGTTTATTCTTGCGCTTGATTTCATTATCTGTTGGTGAAGATTCAGAACAATGTGCATCAAGGTGATGTATTGATCTTCAGTTTGCTAGTTTATCTAAGAAGAAAGTCCGTGTATTTCAAGGATCAACGAAATAAATATGTCTCCCTGTGGTTTAACCCTGTTCTTCTTAGGATATAATCAAATTTTCCGTTTTCTCTCCAGAGTTGAAATGTGACCGTATGAAGTTGAAGAAGCAACATATTGGCATTGGTTTATATGTATTTAAACTCCAGAAGACAAAATTATTGATAGGCTCATTTGCTTCTGTGCTTCTTTAACTATTTTAAATGATCTTGTTAATGGTAAAGGAAGATGGGTTGTGAGAAAAAGTTTATCTTCCTGTAGTTTTTTTTCTTCTTCCTATAGTTTTAGTAGAATCAGCCATATCTTTTTACAGATCTCTAAAATGTCATTGAATGGAACATTAAACAGCCACTAAAATGATAATTATGAAGTCATTAAGTTCCTTTCACTTTAAAATGGAAAAAATAAAAATTATGCATCCATTGTAGCTACAACAATGCAAAAATGTTTATGCATTATAAATACATACTGGAAGATAAAATACTGATATGAAAATAAAATAGTCATTTTAAGGTGCAAGTTGGGGAGGTGTATTTTCCCTAAGATATGTTGATACACAATTTCCTAATAAAGGGGGAGAATGATCAGAACTTAAATTGCTGAGTGATGTTCTCTGCTTGAAATCTGACTGCTAATTCACTGAGACATTTGTCTTAGACCATTTCCTCAAGGCCTTCCATAGCACCACACATTCCAGTGTTACTTTTACCCCTCTGACTACTCCTTGGTCACTTTTGCTGGCTGCTTCTCAACCTGACCTTTAAATGGTGAGAGGACCTCAGGATTCCATCCTAAGCCTTTCACTCCCACTCACTCCCTAGACAGATAGCTTCGTTTGTACATAGAATCCCGCTGACCATCATACTGCCATCTATTTAACTCTCTGCTTGGTCTTGCTCCTTGTATATCTCACACGTGCCTCAAATCTTGTCAACAACTGAATTTGTCATTTTTCTACCACTTACTCACCACCAACAACTGGCTCCTCTTCCAGTTTTCTCTTATCTCAATAAATGGTGCCACTCAGAGGTATAAATCAAAACCCTGGAAATAATCTTGGCCCTCCTGCTCCCTTAAGGCAAGTGCAATGACGCACCATACCTTAACTACTCTAGCTTCTAAATCGCTTGTGAATCTACCACTATTCTCCAAACTCACCATCTCCTCTAGCCAAGCCTCTGTCTTCTCTGGCCTGTGCTCCTACACATACCTAGCCAGTCTAACCAAGATCATCTCTGCCCTGGCCTTCCTCTCCAAGCTCCCCACTTCTCCATGCTCCATTTCCAACCTGTAATCCATTCCCCACACAGCTGTAGTGGTATTTTAAAAACACAGATTTAATCACCTCACTCTACTGCCTGAAGCTTTCCCTTTCCTTAGGTTGAAGCTCCCAATCCTGAAGCTTAGCACATGTTTCCACCGGCCCACCTCTTCCTCTCTAGGCTCTAGCCATACTGGTCTTTGATTTCCCCCAAATACTCCATACTCTCATCCTTTGGCTTTCACACTTGTTATTCCCTCTGCCTAGAACAATCCTCACTCTTGTCACTTGGCTAACTCCGGATCTGTTTTTAGACTTGCTCCCCATTTCAGTTAGCTTCTTCAGGTTTACAGTTATACCATACTTACCTGTTGTGGTCATCATAACATGATTATCTGTTCAGTATCTGTATTTCCTTCTCAATGTTAAGCTCTACATGAGCTTGTTTGTTCACTTAACAAGTATTCATTGGCAGCCTTCTATGTGCAGAGCACTGTGAGGGGCATTGGCTCCACAGCAGTGAACAAAGCCACAAGCTCCTTGTCCTCTGGAACGTACATCTGCTGGAAACAGACAACAAGCAACCCAGGCATGTGTGCACACACATGTAACCATACACATGAATAAATTACCAACTGCGAAGTTCTATGAAAGAAACCATAGAGTGCCATGAAAGAGAACAACAATGGAGATCCAGCTAAGATAGATGCAAAGGACTTTCTGAAAAGGTGGCATTTAAGATGAGACCTAAAAGATAAGAATCTGCCATCCATTAGGCCCCGGTAAGGGATTTTGAATAAAGCTGAGCCCACTCATTGCCTGTATTATCATAGCCGGTCTCATTCAAAAGAAACAAGTACCAAAAATAAAAATGAAAAGCAAACTAATATTTACAGAAGTTTATGAAATAAGCACAAAAGGGAAATTTCTGTGCGTGAGTCTCAGTAAACATGCTTTTAAAAAATATTGATCTCTCTCTCTAAGTTCTGCTCATCACAGCACAGCAACAGTCTGCAATCACTCTTCTCTTTAAATTTTACCCCCCAAACTAGGCCAGACCTGGACCTGGCTCTTCTGTCCTTGACCTCATTCTCTCTCCTTTAAGAGTCCATTCTTGCTCCTTGAATAACTCCCTGCACTTGCTTGTGTAAATCAGTCTATCCTTTCTGACCTCACCGTTTCTGCATCTCTACCAATTTATCCCCATCAGCACAACAGAAGCCCCAGAGCCCAGGGGTGGAATCTTCCCAGAAAGGAGTGGGAATGAAAGAATACTTATATTTTTAGTTTTGTGTCTTTGTTTTGTTTGTGTTTGTTACCACTACTGTTGCTGTTGCTTTCACACTGGGAATCCACTCTGGCCACTGTATGGAGAATGGCTTGTAAGGGAGCAAGAGGAAGCAAGGAAAATAGTAAGGCACCTATTGCAAAGAAGTCTGAGCAAGGAGGATTGCAGAGAGGAAAACAGTGGATGGACTCAAGATCTGCCTTTTAGGTAGAACTAATTTGTCTTGCAGGTGATAGGAGGTGAGGGAGAGGAGCTGTCAGGGAAGTCCCCCAGGTCTCTGGCTTGAACACCTTGGTGGATGGTGATCTGTTTATAGAGACTGGGAAGAGAGGAGGGAGGAACAGCTTTGGGATCAAAGTCAGTCTAGGTTTGGATGTATCAATATTATGTTTGAGGGACTTCCCTGGTGGCGCAGTGGTTAAGAATCCGCCTGCCAATGCAGGGAACACAGGTTTGAGCCTGGTCCAGGAAGATCCCACATGCTGCAGAGCAGCTAGGCCCATGCGCCACAACTACTGAGCCTGTGCTCTAGAGCCCACTGAGCCACAACTACTGAGCCCATGTGCTGCAACTACTGAAGGCTGCACGCCTAGAAGCCTGTGCTTCACAACAAGAGAAGACACGGCAATGAGAAGCCTGTGGACCGCAATGAAGAGTAGACCCGGCTCGCTGCGACTAGAGAAAGCCCGCACACAGCAACGAAGACCTAGTGCAGCCAAAAAA
The DNA here is from genome assembly GCF_949987535.1 of Balaenoptera acutorostrata. Taxonomy (NCBI): domain Eukaryota; kingdom Metazoa; phylum Chordata; class Mammalia; order Artiodactyla; family Balaenopteridae; genus Balaenoptera; species Balaenoptera acutorostrata. Next base: position 61,388,911 of record NC_080071.1, on the reverse strand, counting down.
AAAAAAATTATGTTTGAGTTTCTTATGAATTTTATTTAAAAGGAGTCATCAAAAAGGCATTGTATATTTAAGAGTCAAGTTCCTGGCACACACTAAATGCTCAAAAACAATTTAAGTGCCTGTCTGTCTTGTTCACCCTTATATCCTCTCACTTAGGATAGTGTCTGGCAAACAGCAGGTACTCAATAATGTCCTGTGAATGGAATGAATGACTTAGCAACTATACCATTCATAGCTTCAAAACAGTAATTTCAGACCTATGTTTCTTAGACTCCAAAGACAATTTGCTTTCACATTAGGATGGTACTCTACTTCAGTATATGGTCTCAAAACCTGGTAAGAAAGACAAGTACGTGGTATCCCCATTATAGAAATAAGGAAACTAAATTGGTTATATGGCTTGCCTAAAACTAGAACCCAGGTCTTTTGACTCAAATTCCAGCATGCTTTCAACATAGCAGGGATGACTTTCAACAGACTAGCAGCTGCTCTGGATATTTTGTACCCACCAATTAACATATGCTGTGAAGAAAGAAAAAAGAAAAACCAAGAAATTAGGTTTGGGATTGGTGCGTATTACCACTTAAAACAATCTTCTAGTATAATACTTGTCTGCCATGCGAGTTTTTCCATCAAGATTCAGCTAAAACTTCACATGGCCTTTTCCATTTCCTAAAAGCAAGGTATTCGCTCCCTCCTCTCTTTGTTCATTGATGTTGTGCTGTTAGAGATATGGTTCCCACTATACCAGCAGTTTTGCATCTTTTCAGAAACTCTTTGATCTGTGTATTAAAAGAAACATTAATGAACAAAGGCATGGTATAGAACAGTGTACACTGCCAATAAGGCTTTTCTTTTCTCTTTAAGGATTATAGTTATGCACATGCTTGTATGTGCATGCATAGAGTATTTCTGGAAATTCTCCCAAAGAAACTGGCCTCTGAAAAGAGGAACTGGGAGGGGTAGGGGTAGGAAGAAGATGTTCTTTTTTATGCATACTCTTTGTACTATTTTTGAAGTTTTTATAGCATGTTTATATAATAGTTTTAGCAAAAAAATTTTAATATAAAAAATATCAGAAACCAGATTATCTTGGTGAAGACTAAAGTTTGAAATTAGAATTTATAAATGATAATTGCAGTCTTATATAAGCTTCAGTATCCAAAACATTTCTGTATTTTGTTTAGATTGAATAACACTGAGGAAATCCTGATCAACAAAGATAAGTAATTAAAAATGGTAACAACATTCTTTTGATTGCTCTTCAACTGGACAGATTCAGAAACTTGAAACAGAAGTAATGGAAAATGTTTACTGGAAAAAATAATAATCAAGTAGGGAATCAAGATCCCTTGTGTCATTCTTGGATGACAAAAGAATGGCAGAATATTGACAACTGTTGAAGCTGGGTGATAAGTATAGAGTTGTTCATTAGTCTATTGTTTACTTTGTATCTGTTTCAAAGTGTTCATAATAAAATGTTTTAAAAACTGGTTCACAAAAATAGCCAAAAACTGCTCACATGCTTTATTATAAAAGTCAGACAAACAATGAAATCTTACAAAGCTTTAAATTTAAGGATCTGCAAAATCCTCTCTACCCTACCTGTTATACATTTATCTGTTATTGCACATAAGAATGTACATCAAGCAGATGAACTTGAGCTTTTTTGTGTATTTAATCATGTTTAGCGCATATATGCTGTGGGTGCAGAGTCACATGCACATTATTCTATAAGCACCTTACACAGATTAGATTTTTTAAAGACCAATAGAAAGCTACAACTTTCTAAGTAATGACATGTTTACAATAAATTCAAATATATGCTCAGAAATAACAGGAAAAATTTAATGCTGATAGCTACACACACAAAATACTAGTTTACCTGACAGTAGAAATTAACCAGTGGTGGTCCCAATGCATTAAAATTTATTATATTAAATTAATTTTATTACAGGTGTTTTAATATTTTAAATGTATTTTGAAATGAAATTCAGATCAAACATTTATTCCACCCCTGAAGCACCAGGCAGTTTAAAAATCATTCCACTAGACTGTCATAAAATTGAAGGCAGGAGCATAGCACAGGGAGATCAGCTCCGTGCTTCGTGACCACCTAGAGGGGTGGGATAGGGAGGGTGGGAGGGAGACGCAAGAGGGAGGGGATATGGGGATATATGTATACGTGTAGCTGATTCACTTTGTTATATAGCAGAAACTAACACAACATTGTAAAGCAATTATACCCCAATAAAGATGTTAAAATAAAATAAAATAAAATAAAAACCATAGCTTAATCCAAAAAAAAAAAAATTGAAGGCAGGAAATATATTTTATTCATCTCTGTCTCTCCAGTACCAAACACAATAGTTTGATGAATGAATATTGTTAACTGAAGGTATGGAAAAATTGATTTCTAAGCCCCAAAGTAATCTTATTAAAAATTCATCTGAAACTATTATATATAGGATGGATAAACAACAAGGTCCTATTGTATAGCACAGGGAACTATATTCAGTATCGTTTGATAAACCATAATGGAAAAGAATACAAAAAAAAAGAATGTCTATATGTGTATAACTGAGTCACTTTGCTGTACAGCAGAGATTGGCACATTGTAAATCGGCTATACTTCAATAAAAATAAATAAATAAAATTAAAAATTCACCTGTGTTGATTTTTCTGAGTACATGAAGTCCATCCTCATTATAAACAACAACTCAATACCAAAAATTTTAATTAGAAAATAAAAATCCACGGTTCTCCAAGCTTTTGTTTTTCCTATGTATAAAGTAATACATATTTAGAAGATTTTTTTTTTATTTTAAAAAACGGTCACATCATGGATACAAGTTTTGAAACCTTTGTTTTCCCCTTAAACATATATCTAGGACATCTTTTCACTCAGTATACATCTAGATTCTCTTTCATTCCTTTTCAAGGATACATAGTATTCTATCATTGGGCAGCACCATAATTTAACCAATCTTTCACTAATGGACATTTAGGTTATTTTCAACTTTTTGATATACCACACAATGTTGTAATGATATCTTTGCACTTATACTTTGCATTCTTGTGAGAGTATTTTAAATTTAATGTATAAAAGCAGTATGTATACACAAATTAAGAAATCAAATAGCTTTAGAAGGCTGATTTTCTTAAATAATCATTTGCTTTCATTGCCCTTCTCAAACCCTCCAAAGAATTGTTAAATCTCTCTGAAAATGATTAGTGGTTTGTCTTTTTCCTTAAAGACATCTTAACGGAGACTTCTTCTCTCCTGCTCTGTTTAAACTAGAAATATTCTAGGACTTCTGCATAACTCTCAGCCAGGGATTTCTCTTCACTTCTTGGCTATGCATATATCATGTTCTTGCAACCCAGGACTTCTGTTTTTGTTTGCTTGTTTACTCCTTTGTTTTGTAATAGCTTCCTAAGCAAGGGTGTCTAGAGGGTAAATTTTTTGTGACATTGCATGTTTGCAAATGTCTTTATTCCATCCTTACAATTAACTGGTGATTCGGCTTGGAAAGAATGTTTCCTCAGAAATTTGAAGACATTGCTCCACTGTCATATAGCATTCAGTGTTGTTGATCAAGCCAATGCCTTTGTGATTTCTGATCCTTTATATATGATGTTTTTTCCTCTCTGGAAGCTTTTAAGATCTTCTCTTTGTTAATGGTGTTGTGAAATTTCATTATATTGTGCTTAAGTAGGGCTCTTTTTTTTTTTTTTTTTTTAAATTCTCTGGGATGGTCACAGATGGTTTTCAGATGGGAAAATGCTATTGTATTATTCTTCAATAATTTATTTCCCTTCACATACTAGCCCTGACCTGCTCTGAGAGAATGACCCCAGTAGACTATATCAGCTGGTTTCTGGTTAGGTTTGGCCAGTGTGAGATCAGATCACAAGAAGAGAGAGAAGTCAGAGTGTTTCTTCCCTGCTGTATTCCTGATGTAAAGCCACATCTCTTGGGCAGTGGCTATGTCTCCTGCTGGGAGTCTCTACCTCCTTGGCTGCAGTTCTCGCTGGCCTCCATTTATACCACCTCCTCCAACCTTGCCCCTTCAGCCCTGGGAGTGTAACACCTTCTCATTGTTGCTAGTCTCTGGACACTATACCACCCTTGTTTGTTCCCTTAATCCTTACTGCTCACACTTCCATAAGGAGTCCCTTCGTAAAAATCACTTTATCAGAACCATGTAGGGTGAATTGGGTTTGCTGTTAGGACTCTGACTGATATAGTCTGCTCTCAATCTCTCTCTCTCTCTCTCTCCATTTTCCAGGAAATATTGAACTTCCTGGACTAACCCTCTAACATTCTCTTCAGTTTTCGCTTTCTGTATCATCTCTTGGATCTACCTCCTGGGAAATTACCTTGTCTTCATCTCCCAACACTTCTACAAATTTCCTATTTCATAGGAAACCATATTTTTCATTTCCAAAAGCTCCCTTTATTTTCTGATCATTCCCTTTTTTTATAGCATGCCATTGTTGTTTATTCATGTTTCATGGATATAATTTATTTACCTTCCTGCATTGTCTCTTTTTTTCCCCAAATCCCTTTGTTTTGGCATCTGCCTTTCATGATGGAGACATTCCTCAAACGTCAAGTGACTTTCACATAATAGCTGATTGTTAGCTCTGAGTACTCAAATGGGGCTTGTCTGTTGGTGGGCTTTACTTTGGGGTCATCAAGCAGGAATCCACCTGCTTCATTGTAGGGCCCCCAAATATAATTTCTCTTGAGATGTTACATTTTTTTCAAAAGAGAATCCACCAATCTCTTTTCTGGCATTCCTGGGGCCAAGTGCAGGAATTAGGCTGAATAGCTTCAAGTTCAGAATAGACTTTCATTTAATGGGAATATTTTTCTGGAAGAAATTCCTTGAGGTGAAATTGTGGTATCCAAGGGTAACTGTTTTAAAATTTGATTTCTTTGTATCCAAAGAAAAAAGTTTAATGTGGTTTAAAAGAACCAGGCAAATGTATTTTATAAGCTTTAAATGTCAGCAGAATTTAATAAAGTGTTTTCTCATGGAATTAATATTCCAAGAGGTAAAATAGACTGAAATAAATTCTTCTTTTCCATGGGTCCTACTTGGCTTCAGAATTAGCGCTAACACAGGCTATTTGAAAGATTAGAATTTCTCATCTTTCTAGAAAACAAAATTAGATTCTCCAATAAGGCCATTTGATTGGTATTGCAGTAGAGGCAAAAATGGAAACTTACAAAGAGGTACTTGGTCTTATTTATCTATAAAGACCTAAGGAAGTAGCAGCTAAGAAAATTCTTTAAGCCAGATGATCTTTGGTAACTGATATTTGAGTTTACGACTTAATTGTTTGTGGGAGACCTGATCTCAGGGTGGTGACTGCTCTGTAAGTTATGGGAATAATTAGGGCAAGAAACTATTCAACCACACTCCAGAGAGAGTCAGGCCACAGAACATGAAGATAAGTTACTTCTAAAGTAGCTAAATTATATCCAGGTCATAACTGATTTGTAGGATCTAGCTCTATGCTAATCAAAGTAGGTTTTTCCTTTTTTTAATATTGCTGATCCTCTTACCTCATAAAGTTGCGCCATATTTTGTCCTAAATTCCACACTACATAGCAAGCAGTAATTCCTCGTAAACTCTACTCCGGAGAGGCCAAGTCTCAGCCAGAAATAGACATTTCCCTTCTCAAATGATTGTAGGAAGTCTTAAGTTTTCTGTCTCTATGGTGACAGCTTGATGGAGATAGTTGAGGACTGGTACACGAAATATGCCTTGCCCTTTCAAATTCTGTAGCAAGCACGCAACATGAGCTCACAGACACCAATTATTGCTGTGTAATAGCAGTCACTGTACCATTGCTGAACTGGAGCTGGATTTCTTAACAGAGGGAAACAGAAGAGAAAAAATACACTCAACCTACATTGTACCTAATCAATTCTTCTTACTTATTATTACTATTTTTTTAACATCTTTATTGGAGCATAATTGCTTTACAATGGTGTGTTAGTTTCTGCTGTATAACAAAGTGAATCAGCTATACATATACATATATCCCCATATCTCCTGCCTCTTGCATCTCCTCCCACCCTCCCTATCCCACCCCTCTAGGTGGTCACAAAGCACCAAGCTGATCTCCCGGTACCATGCGGCTGCTTCCTAATAGCTATCTATTTTACATTTGATAGTATATATATGTCCATGTCACTCTCTCACTTCATCCCAGCTTACCCTTCCCACTCCCCGTGTCCTCAAGTCCATTCTCTACATCTGCATCTTTATTCCTGCCCTGCCCCTAGGTTCTTCAGAACCTTTTTTTTTTTTTTTTAGATTATACATATATGTGCTAGCATACAGTATTTGTATTTCTCTTTCTGACTTACTTCACTCTGTATGACAGACTCTAGGTCTATCCACCTCACTACAAATAACTCAATTTCGTTTCTTTTTATGGCTGAGTAATATTCCATTGTGCCACCTCTTCTTTTTTTTTTTTTTCAAACATCTTTATTGAAGTATAATTGCCTTACAATAGTGTGTTAGCATCTGCTTTATAACAAAGTGAATCTGTTATACATATACAATATGTTCCCATTTCTCTTCCCTCTTGCATCTCCCTCCCTCCCACCCTCCCCATCCCACCCCTCTAGGTGGTCACAAAGCACCGAGCTGATCTCCCTGTGCTATGCGGCTGCTTCCCACTAGCTATCTATTTTACATTTGGTAGTGTATATATGTCCATGACACTCTCTTACCCTGTCACATCTCACCCCACCCCCTCCCCATATCCTCAAGTCCATTCTCTAGTAGGTCTGTGTCTTTATTCCCGTCTTGCCACTAGGTTCTTCATGGCCTTTTTTTTTTTTTTTCCCTTAGATTCCATATATATGTGTTAGCATACTGTATTTGTTTTTCTCTTTCTGACTTACTTCACTCTGTATGACAGACTCTAACTCCATCCACCTCATTACAAATACCTCCATTTCATTTCTTTTTATGGCTGAGTAATATTCCATTGTATATATGTGCCACCTCTTCTTTATCCATTCATCTGTCGACGGACACTTAGGTTGCTTCCATGTCCTGGCTATTGTAAATAGAGCTGCAATGAACATTGTGGTACATGACTCTTTTTGAATTATGGTTTTCTCAGGGTATATGCCCAGTAGTGGGATTGCTGGGTCCTATGGTAGTCCTATTTTTAGTTTTTTAAGGACCCTCCATACTGTTCTCCATAGTGGCTGTATCAATTTACATTCCCACCAACAGTGCAAGAGGGTTCCCTTTTCTCCACACCCTCTCCAGCATTTATTTTTTGCAGATTTTTGATGATGGCCATTCTGGCTGGTGTGAGGTGATACCTCACTGTAGTTTTGGTTTGCATTTCTCTAATGATTAGTGATTTTGAGCATCCTTTCATGTATTTCTTGGCAATCTGTATATATTCTTTAGAGAAATGTCTATTTAGGACTTGTGCCCATTTTTGGATTGGGTTGTTTGATTTTTGTTATTCAGCTGCATGAGCTGCTTGTAAATTTTGGAGATTAATCCTTTGTCAGTCGCTTCATTTGCAAATATTTTCTCCCAGTCTGAGGGTTGTCTTTTCGTCTTGCTTACGGTTTCCTTTGCTGTGCAAAAGCTTTTAAGTTTCATTAGGTCCCATTTGTTTATTTTTGTTTTTATTTCCATTTCTCTAGGAGGTGAGTCAAAAAGGATCTTGCTGTGATTTATGTCATAGAGTGTTCTGCCTACGTTTTCCTCTGAGAGTTTTAAAGTGTCTGCCCTTACATTTAGGACTTTAATCCATTTTGAGTTTATTTTTGTGTATGGTGTTAGGGAGTGTTCTAATTTCATTCTTTTACATGTAGCTGTCCCGTTTTCCCAGCACCACTTATTGAAGAGGGTGTCTTTTCTCCACTGTATATCCTTGCCTCCTTTATCAAAAATAAGGTGACCATATGTGTGTGGGTTTATCTCTGGGCTTTCTATCCTGTTCCATTGATCTATATTTCTGTTTTTGTGCCAGTACCATACTGTCTTGATTACTGTAGCTTTGTAGTATAGTCTGAAGTCAGGGAGCCTGATTCCTCCAGCTCCATTTTTCTTTCTCAAGATTGCTTTGGCTATTCGGGGCCTTTTGTGTTTCCATACAAATTGTGAAATTTTTTGTTCTAGTTCTGTGAAAAATGCCAGTGGTAGTTTGATAGGGATTGCATTGAATCTGTAGATTGCTTTGGGTAGTATAGTCATCTTCACAATGTTGATTCTTCCAATCCAAGAACACGGTATATCTCTCCATCTGTTTGTATCATCTTTAATTTCTTTCATCAGTGTCTTATAGTTTTCTGCATAAAGGTCTTTTGTCTCCTTAGGTGGGTTTATCCCTAGCTATTTTATTCTTTTTGTTGCATTGGTAAATGGGAGTGTTTCCTTAATTTCTCTTTCAGATTTTTCACCATTAGTGTATAGGAATGCAAGACATTTCTGTGCATTAATTTTGTATCCTGCTACTTTACCAAATTCATTGATTAGCTCTAGTAGTTTTCTGGTAGCATATTTAGGTTTCTCTGTGTATAGTATCATGTCATCTGCAAACAGTGACAGCTTTACTTCTTGTTTTCCGATTTGTATTCCTTTTATTTCTTTTTCTTCTTTGATTGCTAAACTTACAAAACTATCTTGAATAATAGTGGTGAGGGTGGACAACCTTGTCTTGTTCCTGATATAAGAGGAAATGCTTTCAGTTTTTCACCATTGAGAACGATGTTGGCTGTGGGTTTGTTATATATGGCCTTTATTATGTTGAGGTAAGTTCCCTCTATGCCTACTTTTTGGAGGGTTTTTACCATAAATGGGTGTTGAATTTGGTCAAAAGCTTTTTCTGCATCTATTGAGATGATCATATGGTTTTTCTCCATCAATTTGTTTATATGGTTATCACATTGATTGATTTGCATATATTGAAGAATCCTTGCATTCTTGGGATAAACCGCACTTGATCATGGTGTATGATCCTTTTAATGTGCTGTTGGATTCTGTTTGCTAGTATTTTGTTGAGGATTTTTGCATCTAGGTTCATCGGTGATATTGACCTGTAGTTTTTTTTCTTTGTGACATGTTTGTCTGGTTTTGGTATCAGGGTGATGGTGGCCTCGTAGAATGAGTTTGGTAGTGTTCCTCCCTCTGCTATATTTTGGAAGAGGTTGAGAAGCGTAGGTGTTAGCTCTTCTCTAAATGTTTCATAGAATTCGCTTGTGAAGCCATCTGGTCCTGGGCTTTTTTTTGTTGGAAGATTTTTAATCACAGTCTCAATTTCAGTGGTTGTGATTGGTCTGTTTATATTTTCTATTTCTTCCTGGTTCAGTCTCAGAAGGTTGTGCTTTTCTAAAAATGTGTCCATTTCTTCCAGGTTGTCCATTTTATTGGCATACAGTTGCTTGCAGTAATCTCTCATGATCCTTTGTATTTCTGCAATGTCAGTTGTTACTTCTCCTTTTTCATTTCTAATTCTATTGATTTGAGTCTTCTCCCTTTTTTTGATGAGTCTGGCTTATGGCTTATCAATTTTATTTGTCTTCTCAAAGATCCAGCTTTTAGTTTTATTGATCTTTGCTTTCATTTCCCTCATTTCTTTTTCATGTATTTCTGATCTGATCTTTATGATTTCTTTCCTTCTGCTAACTTTGGGGTTTTTTGTTCTTCTTTCTCTAATTGCTTTAGGTGTAAGTTTAGGTTGTTTATTTGAGATGTTTCTTGTTTCTTGAGGTAGGATTGTATTGCTATAAACTTCCCTCTTAGAACTGCTTTTGCTACATCCCATAGGTTTTGGGTAGTCATGTTTTCATTGTCATTTGTTTCTAGGTATTTTTTGATTTCCTCTTTGATTTCTTCAGTGATCTCTTGGCTATTTAGTAGTGTATTGTTTAACCTCCATGTGTTTGTAATTTTTACAAATTTTTTTCCTGTAATTGATTTCTAGTCTCATAGCGTTGTGGTTGGAAAAGATACTTGATACGATTTCAATTTTCTTAAATTTACCAAGGCTTGATTTGTGACCCAAGATATGCTTGATCCTGGAGAATGTTCCATGAGCACTTGAGAAGAAAGTGTATTCTGTTGGTTTTGGATGGAATGCCCTATAAATATCAATTAAGTCCATCTTGTTTAATGCATCATTTAAAGCTTGTATTTCCTTATTTATTTTCATTTTGGATGATTTGTCCATTGGTGAAAGTGGGGTGTTAAAGTCCCCTACTATGATTGTGCTACTGTCAATTTCCCCTTTTATGGCTGTTAGCATTTGCCTTATGTATTGAGGTGCTCCTATGTTGGGTGCATAAATATTTACACTTGTTATATCTTCTTCTTGGATTGATCCCTTGATCATTATGTATTGTCCTTCTTTGTCTCTTTTAGTAGTCTTTATTTTAAAGTGTATTTTGTCTAATATGAGAATTGCTATTCCAGCTTTCTTTTGATTTCCATTTGCATGGAATATCTTTTTCCATCCCCTCACTTTCAGTCTGTATGTGTCCCTAGGTCTGAAGTGGGTCTCTTGTAGACAGCATATATATGGGTCTTGATTTGGTATCCATTCAGCCAGTCTATGTCTTTTGGTTGGAGCATTTAATCCATTTACATTTAAGGTAGTTATCGATATGTATGTTCCTACTACCGTTTTCTTAATTGTTTTGGGTTTGTTATTGTAGGTCTTTTCCTTCTCTTGTGTTTCCTGCCTAGAGAAGTTCCTTTAGCATTGGTTGTAAAGCTGGTTTGGTGGTGCTGAATTCTCTTAGGTTTTGCTTGTCTGTAAAGGTTTTAATTTCTCTGTCGAATCTGAATGAGATCCTTCCTGGTAGAGTAATCTTGGTTGTAGGTTTTTCCCTTTTATCACTTTAAATATGTCCTCCCACTCCCTTCTGGCTTGCAGAGTTTCTGCTGCAAGATCAGCTGTTAACCTTATGGGGATTCCCTTGTATGTTATTTGTTGTATTTCCCTTTCTGCTTTTAATATTTTTTCTTTGTATTTTATTTTTGATAGTTTGATTATTATGTGTCTTGGCGTATTTCTCCTTGGATTTATCCTGTATGGGACCCTCTATGCTTCCTGGAGTTGACTGACTATTTTCTTTCCCATATTGGGGAAATTCTCAACTATAATCTCTTCAAATATTTTATCAGTCCTTTTCTTTTTCTCGCCTTCTTCTGGGAAGACTATAATTCGGATGTTGATGCGTTTAATGTTGTCCCAGAGGTCTCTGAGATTGTCCTCAATTCTTTTCATTTTTTTTTCTTTATTCTGCTCTGTGGTAGTTATTTCCACTATTTTATCTTTCAGGTCACTTATCCGTTCTTCTGCCTCAGTTATTCTGCTATTGATTCCTTCTAGAGAATTTTTAATTTCATTTACTGCGTTGTTCATCACTGTTTGTTTGCTCTTTAGTACTTCTAGGTCCTTGTTAAACGTTTCTTGTATTTTCTCCATTCTTTTTACAAGATTTTGGATCATCTTTACTATCATTACTCTGAATACTTTTTCAGGTAGATTGCCTATTTCCTCTTAATTTGTTTGGTCTGGTGGGTTTTTACATTGCTCCTTCAGCTGCTGTGTTTTTCTCTGTCTTCTCATTTTGCTTAACTTACTGTGTTTGGGGTCTCCTTTTCAAAGGCTGCAGGTTCATAGTTCCATTTGTTTTTGGTGTCTGCCCCCAGTGGATAAGGCTCAGTGGGTTGTCTAGGCTTCCTGGTGGAGGGGACTGGTGCCTGTGTTCTGGTGGATGAGGGTGGATCTTGTCTTTCTGATGGGCAGGGCCGTGTCCGGTGGTGTGTTTTGGGGTGTCTGTGACCTTATTATGATTTTCGGCAGCCTCTCTGCTAATGGGTAGGGTTGTGTTCCTGTCTTGCTAGTTGTTTGGCATAGGGTGTCCAGCACTGTATCTTTCTGGTCATTGAGTCAAGCTGGGTCTTAGTGTTAAGATGGAGACCTCTGGGAGAGCTTTCACCGTTTGAAATTACGTGGAGCCAGGTCTCTGGTGGACCAATGTCCTGAACTCGGCTCTCCAACTTCAGAGGCACAGGCCTGACACCCGGCCAGAGCAGCAAGACCCTGTCAGCCACTCGGCTCAGAAGAAAAGGGAGAAAAAAAAGAAAGAAATAAAATAAAATATAGTTATTAAAATTTTTTAAATTATTAAAAATAAAAAAATTTAAAAGTCATAAAAAAAGTAAGAAAGAAAGAAAAGAGCAACCAAACCAATAAACAAGTCCATGAATGATAGCAAGCACTAAAAACTATCCTAAAAAATAAGTAAATAAAAACAGACAGATAGAACCCTAGGAGAAATGGTAAAAGCAAAGCTATACAGACAAAATCACACAAAGAAGCATACACATACACACTCACAAAAAGAGAAAAAGGGGAAAAAAAATCTATATATAAAACAAAAAGGAAGAGAGTGACCAAATAAATAAACAAATCTACCAATGATAATAAATTCTAAATACTAAACTAAGATAAACATAAAACCAGAAACAAATTAGATGTAGACAGCAAACCCCAAGTCTTCAGTTGCTCCCAAAGTGCACCACTTCAATTTGGGATGATTCGTTGTCTATTCAGGAATTCCAGAGATGCAGGGTACATCAAGGTGATTGTGGAGATTTAATCCGCTGCTCCTGAGGCTGCTGGGAAAAGTTTCCCTTTCTCTTCTTTGTTCACACAGCTCCAGGGGTTCAGCTTTGGATTTGGCCCCGCCTCTGTGTGTAGGTCGCCTGAGGGCGTCTGTTCTTCGCTCAGACAGGATGGGGTTAAAGTAGCAGCTGATTCGGGGGCTCTGGCTCACTCAGGTCGGGGGGAGGGAGGGAGGGGTACGGAATGCGGGGCAAGCCTTCAGCAGCAGAGGCCAGCATGATGTTGCAACAGCCTGAGGCGCGCCGTGTGTTCTCCCAGGGAAGTTGTTCCTGGATCACGGGACCCTTGCAATTCTTACTTATTCTTTTACTCTATAGATATAGTTGAATTTTCCTGAAAGAAATGCAGTTAAGTTCTGTATATTGGCAAATGTACAGTCCAAGCTAGAATTTAAAAAATGTGAGCTTTTACTAGGTACCAGTACTGTGTTCTATACAGATATTCACCATTGTCAATAAATACTTGTGGATGAGTGATTTTAAGGGCACTAATAATTTCACCAATGATTACTGCTATCTTTTCTCAGTGTCACTTAGCCATGCCAGAATACAGAGTGAATTCAAATGGCAGAGTACCAAGTCACTGCTTCCTGTTACATTCAGTGGGGAGTAGCTTATCCCCTCATGTATGTGTCTTCTGTCAGTTGGGAGAGCTAACTGAGCCATAGTAGCCTGTGAGATGACTTAGGCAGTTCACATGTGAATAAACTTAACCACTTACCCCTCCCGTGTAGTGAAAGCATAGGCCTGCCCAGACTTGGTCTTCAGAAAACTAAGACTGCTTGTTTGACTCAGCTCCTAAGTAGTCATTCCATGGGGCACAAAGATCTCTCCTTGGAGATATCTCTAGGGAGAAAAGGACTTCAGAGAACTAGCCGCTCTGACCTATGAACAATGACAATCACCTATCATGTTCTCCTCGTTGTTTTTGTATATATTTTTTTAAACAATGTTCTTTAAAAATCTCTCCTAACTCCTCTTTAAGTCGACACAGTTCTGAGAAAAGTTGCAGCATAGATTACTTCTTAATATGTGCATAGTCTATTAATAGTGAGGATGAAAAAGCAGAAACCAAAAGGGAAGTTAAATTCATGCTCAATATATAAGTTAATAAAGTGGCAATCCCAGTCCTCCCTACCCAAAAAGCAGGCTCCACACTAACCAAAGTCTTAGCCTCCCTCCCTTTCCTCCACTTCTAACATGATTTTTCTCCAATGCTCTGAATGACTGGCATTTTCAGTTAACTCTTCTCTTTGGAACATCCCTCAATTTCTCTTCACTTCCCTCAGTATGATTTCTACTGATCCCTAAATATTCTATAACTCAAGAGCAAAGGACTTGTGAGTGGTAAATAACCTTAAACCAAATGTCCCCCTTTTCTTATTCTGGCAATTACAGTGCTATCCTGCCAGGTTCTAAAACATAGGATGATAATAACAATTTCATTGATGGTTAACATTTATTGAACAGTTACTGTGTGTCAGGTGCTGGGCTGAGTACAGTACACACTATAACACATTTATGCTTTATAGCAACCCTACACACAGGTACAATTATCCCTATTTTTATGGATAAGGAAAAGGAGGGGTAGAATTTTAAGTGGTTTGTTTAGGAGGGTATAGCTAGGCAGTGCCATAGGCAGACATCCCAGAGAGTCTGAATCTAGAGGTCATACTCTCGACCACAGCAGTAGGGTAATTTTCTTCCTTACTTTTTGACTTCAGAGATGCAGTCTAGGATAGTAGTTAAGTGGCTTCAGAGCCAGAGTGCCTGGGTACAAATTCTAGTTCCTCATTTATAGTTGCATGATCTGGAGCAAGTTATTTAATTTCTTCTCATACAGTTCAGTTGAGGTTTGAATGCATTAATTCATGTGACAAGCTCTTAGCTCTGTGACTGGCACATAGAAAGCACTCAGTGAAGGGTGGTCATGACGACTGTCTAAGCATTGGTCAAGCTCTGCTCACTGGTTCCATCTTATCCCTCCAGTGTACCTCCACTTCATTTCCATAGCTGCAGCTCTAACCTGAGCCCCACCACTAACTTTTCCATATTAGTTTATACATAGCAGGAAGACTAATCTTTCTCAGACAATTTCACATACCATTCCCATGCTCAAGAATCTCCAGAGGCTTTCTATCACAAATTTTATCAGATCCAAATTCTTCAACTCAGCCTTCATGTAAATTTCTACAAATTCCCTGCTTAGTTTCCTCATTCTCTCTCTACTCAAGCCTTTTCACACAGCTTACCATGTCATTTTTTAGTTTTCATCTTTTGTGTTTTCTGGAATATGACTCGGGCGCTTTCTTTAATCATTTAAACCTTTTGTAAACTTGTCCCTGGGTTCTCTAGGTAAGTATGTTAATATAGTCAAATTAGCAGTGACAATTCTTCTAAGAAGCCTTCTCTGATCAACTCCACCCAAGCTTGATCTTGCCAATTAACTACTAATCATGTCTGGAAATACTCTGCATTATGTTAATTTGGACTTGTTTGTATAGTACTTTGTGTTTTTATGTATTCTCAAGTCTCCTCTCAGCAACTTTTTAGCCCTCAAGGCCAGAGATCATGGTTTTTCTTCCTTTTCAACCTTTCCTTCAGGCTTAAGGCAGGTGTTTCATAAATGCTGTTGAGTGATTAATGGTGTGAAACAGTCAATGCAAAAGAGAAGGGTCTGTTAGAGGTAAACAAAGTAATGCGACACTGGGTCTTATGTTCCTTTAAGTGCAGGTAACATAACTATGCATTCTGCAGCTCTGCACATCAGGGTGATTTTCAGTGTAAGGCAGGCCACTTGCCTCTAACAAACAGGGCATCCTTTCAAGAGCAGCCAGAAAGCTAATCTCATGATTCTCCATTCCTGGGCGTGTAGGCATGTAAGCAGAGGAAAGCAAGGGATAGGCTGCCATGACATGTCTAGGGGACTTTGCTGAGACAACACAAAGCCAGTAACCCCACAGTGGGGAGAGGAGTCAGGTTGCAACTAACTCCTTATCTCCTGGTACAGCAAGAGTCAGCAACCTGGCAGCTTTCCCTCCCTCTACTTAGAGAAAATGTTCCCCCTTCCAGGCACCTCCCTGGGTCCCTGATCTTAAGGAGACCCTATGCCCTCTCTACCAATTCCACAAGAAGCAAAAAAAGGTAGGATCCATGGATACCATCCAACTCCGGATGAGTGAAAGATAGAGGGGAGGAAGTCTAGAGACTTTCAAAGTAACACTTGAAACAGGACCCAAAAGAACTGAGTCATATATCACCTTTAACCATTGTGCCAATTACTTCTTTGGTAGAATGACAAATGGAAGCTAACAGTTGAAACCATTGAAATGAAAACTAAATCATTCTAGTTATTACCAAGTAGAGCAGAGAAGGCCTGTCAGCACTCACACAAAAATGTAAGGGTGATCAAATTGCATGGGGATTAGGTGCAGTTTTACTTTAAAGATAGAAAAAAGTTTTAATTCCTCATAATTCAGAAGTGGAAACAGGTAGACTCATAGGATTTTAGAGCTTACGTAGTCCAAGTTTCATGTTTTATAAAGGAGGAACTGAGGCCTAGAGAGGAAAATTAACTTTCCCAGGGTCACAGGAGTGTGACAGAACCAAGATGAGAGCTCAGGTCTCCTGACTTTCCAGAGCAAGGCACATCCAATCAGCAGTAAAGATGCCTGCACCTGGGCAAGGCTCTCACATTCAACTATGGCCCAGAGAACATGAGTAAACGTAAAACCTTTCCAGAAAGATAAAGTTCCACCCCCACCATACTGGGTCACAACACAACAGCCCTGGCTTTTCTAAAAAGTTCTAAGTTCTCTGATTTGCCTGTTTATCTCATGTCCAAGTAGGGAGATAAAAGCATGTGAAGAGAGAGAGAAAGAAGAAAAAGAAAAAAACCAAAACAAAATGTAACCTAAAGTGGAAGCAGTCTTCTTAGTCACTTTGGGGTGTTTAGTAGCAAACTGGGAGCCAGGAGGACCTGGATTCTCCTGCCTCTATGTCTGTCACTAAGTAGCTTTGAAAAGTCATTTAACTTCTCTGGGTGTCAGTTTCCCATCTGCAAAAGGAAGGTACTCTATAGTAAATTATTTCTAAGGTCTATTTCATCTCTAATATTTTAAAATAATATTAGGACAGTATTCAAGCCTCATGACACCATAGAATTTTATCATATCCCAGATTAGTAACAGAAAAATATATATGTAATGAAGGTGGTAGTTGATTGTGACTTCAACCAATGAGATAATTATTATCTCTTTAATCTCTTATCTGCCTGCTCTGTGCCAGGCCCACACCCTCAGGACAAAGAAGATGTGGCCCACGCTCTTGAGGAGTTGTCAGCCTAGAGGAAATACCTATAAGACTCTGTATCCACAGATAATCTTTTATCTAAGTACTATCCAGGTCTGACGAAAGATCAAACAAAACCCAGTCTGTTCAGTAAGGTTTTTCCAGAGCCACCTTGGTAGGCAACTTCCAGGTTTCTTTTCTCTTCTTACGTCTCCACCGACTTCCAAGTACTGCAAGCAGAAGGGGCTGCCTGATCATTGCAGGAACCCACCTGATGAGCATTCCTAATTCACACTTACTGGCCAAGAGCATGGTCGGTCAGATGCTATAATATCAAAGCTGTTCACTGAGAGTACTGTACATAATAGATGTAAATAGCCATTAACTCAAATTTTACCATGGGTCAAAGAAAAATGCTAGGAACCTGGAGTGCATGCCCTTTACTTTGCTCTGAAAATGAACAAATTGGTATAAGCATCTCTGTTTGAGAAATTGAGGTCAAGAAGGGGTCTATGAAATATGTGCCTCTGCAGAGGATTCTTAATTCTAGACGTATTCTCAAGATTTGTCAGAAGTGTAAGCAAGGTGCTTAGTACAAGATGCCCTCTTTATTGCAAGACTAAATTTTTAAGTTCTGCCATTGTTGTACGTGGCCTACTTATACAGGTATAGTGATGCTAAATCCGTCACTACTCCATGTAAGAACCAGGGCAGTAGCTGCATTTCAATGGCCATGTAGGTATATTATACAAAGTGAAAGCTTAACATGTGGAGTCGTGTGCACCGGTAACCTCAAATCACTCTATGATGTCTTAACTTAGGTGTTGTCCTTTTATTCAAATAATATCTATTTTGTGCATAAATTACCCAAGCTACAGAAGTGGGGGAAAGGGGAAGAGACACAGGCCTAGAAGAGAATGATTAGAGTGGTAGGCCCAGCCTCTAAGAAATAACAGACTTTAGAAGGAAAATGCCTGTAGTCAATTCTCCCATAAATGAGATATGAATATATAATATATAGGCATAAGTTTTTTTCAACTTTTTCAACAAATACATTAATGTAAATAAAATGTATCAATTACTTCTTTCCTTTTTTGTACTGTATTTATTTCATTACTTATTTATTCATGTCATGAGTGTATAGATAGATAGATAGAAAGTTCAATGAAACAAAATTTTTGCCCTCAGATTTCTTTTCTGGCCACTGTTGTTGTTCATTTCATGATTCTTATTTAAAATAAATTAGTTGTATAGAGGAGGGGAGCTAAAAAATGATCTGTTCCACGTTTCATATATATTGGATATGATGATGGTAGGTAAAAAAAAAATTTGTAGAATGTGTGAATTAGTCAATTTGAAAAGTCACTAATATGTAAAAAGATTTAATCTCTTTCCAAAATAACCAGCCTAACTTTACTAACTAAAGACACTGACAATTTTATTTCCACCTGGTAAAAACTATTTACTTACAGAAGATACAAGACCAGACAAGTCAAAACATACCTACCCAGAATATGACAATGAAGTCAAGGTTTGACCTAGACCATAGTCACAAAGCAACAATTTTTAAATGACCCATAAATTCTGTGAAGTAAGCCACTCATTTTGGAAATGCAGACTCCTGAGTTCACCTGACAAAGGTGTATAATTGGTGAGTATAGAGAGGAGCACTGAATCTCCTGCAGTTAAGTTCCCTGGGAAAAGGTGGGAAGAGGGTCCCCTCCACTTCCCCCAGGAGAAAAGAGTTGGCAGCCTACTCAAACCACCACTTCCTTTACCTTTTGTACCCTGCTGTGTTTCTAGGACAGTAAGTTCCCTATGTTTTGCCACTTCTAACTTCTGAGTAACAACGTAAATGAAATGGATTTTCCATTGCTCTAGGGATCAAAGGGGTTCTGGGCTTTGAGCTTCATGAATTCCAGTCACTGATCCCGTTTTCTCAGTTTTAATTTGTCTGTCTCTCTGTGTCTCTGAAACACACACACACACACACACACACACATGCGCGCGCGCATTATTAGGAAATAACGTTCTCTAATCCCAGCTACAAAGGAGCTTTGGGTGTTGGCTCTCACCTTTGAGATGTCAGTGCTGCCAAGGGTAGAGCTTATCTGAAAACTTCAAGGAACTGTTTGAATTAAAGGGAAGTTCTTGCTTTGTTTTAGTTAAAATGTAATCTTAAAAAAATAAAGAGTAAGAGTTGAAATCAATTTAATTATTTTGAAACTTATAAAGGTAGAGAGATTAGTAAGTATATTCTTCCTTTTTTTAATTGAGGAGTTAATTTCCTTTCTATTTGCCCACTATTTGGGGAGGAGCTTATTTACTTAGGCTAGAGGATAGCAGAAATGAAGCCCTTTAAATTTCGCTTTTGGGGGACTTTCCTGGTGGTCCAGTGGGTAAGACTCCGTGCTCCCAGTGCAGGAGGCCCGGGTTTGATTGCTGATTGGGGAACTAGATCCCGCATTCTGCAACCGAGTCCGCGTGTGACAACCAAGATCCCACGTGCTGCAACTAAGACCCAGCACAGCCTAAATAAATATTAAAAAAAAAAAAAAAAGTTTTGCTTTGGGTAGAGACTTATTAAGAAAGATGTAGGAAAGAGCAGCATAGAATAACATGACACAAAGACATATTGTTACTTTCTATAAAATTAACAGCTCTTATATTGCTTCAGTTTGCAGATAGTTTTCTTCTCACCCTCTCAAATTATACAAGTGCATGTTAATTCACACGATAAATGTGTTACTGAAAAGACTATATGTACCAGAGGAGAGCCTATTTAAAAAAAAAAAGTATTGGTGAGTCCTTGAGTCCTTTTAATTGAAGAACCACTTTCTATTCTACAAAGGCAGGTTTTCAGGTAGCAGATTTGCTTGTTAAAGAGAGGCACACCTGTATGCTGTATAATAAAACATACTCCTTTTGAATTCTAGCCTAAACTTCACTCAAGTTTTGGTCTAGAAAAGCCAGTTCAGCAGGGTTAGTAGCATCAATAACCTTCCCCAAGATGAAATTTTAAGTTATCCATTGAATGTTAAAGTTGAAGGTACTAAAGGTCTGATTTGGGCCACACAATTTAGGTGAAAACAAATCAGACAAAGGTTATCAATAAATGAGGAGAACATTTCAAAATAAGACACATGAGAGAGAGACTTACAGGAAAGTGGAAGGGGATTTTAGAAGAAAAAACTATGGGGGAGATTTTATGTTAACTTTGAAATCTGTTTAAAAGCACATCACCAATTGTTTTCTTTGACATGAGCAACTGAAAGAATAAATATCCCAGAGTTAAAACCAGAAGAACTTTAGGTGAGAATCAGTACCAATAGGTCTTGACTTATGGAGGTGAAGGACACGGAGGCAAGTTTCTGAGGTCAGTAACACCACTCTGTACTTCTCGGGTTCAGTTTGCCGTGAAGCAGGGGGTGACTTGGAGAAAATGATTTCTAAACGCCTCTTCCCCCTGGTCCTCTCATTCTAAAAGGCTGAAGTGAAACTTGTCTTACCTTTCCTTTCTCAAGAGTGGCCTTTCTTGTCTACTTTTCCTGACCATCTCTCCTACCAAGTCAAAAAAATAAAGAAAAGCATTAAGAAAGAGAAGCCATTATAAAAACAACCAAGCAGGGTTCAAGTATGGGGTGATTTCTGATTATCCCATTTTGCTCGGAGATGAAAGTTTGTTTTGGGTTTAAAGGAAGACATATTGGGTTAGGATAACACAGCTTTAAAAAATATTTTTTTAAAGTAGTCCTCTATCCCATGAATGAGGATTGGACCCTTGTTCAGATTTCAATGGGAGATGAAGGAAGAATGGAGAAATAAGATTAACGGTGGACCTCCTATGGAAGAAGAGTGCTTACCAGTGGAGAGAGCACACAAGCTGCCTTGCTTCACAGTTTTAGCTGGGGCTGCCTCTCCTCTCAAGTTTATCCCAGTGTGCCAAGCATTTCCTCTAGGTCCTTATTTCCATGTTATGCCTGGGATGGAAATTCCTGGAACAGGGAGCACGAATCAAGGTTACAAAGATTAGGAAGGGGACATAAATGGGTAAATCTTAGGTAGAAGACAATTAGGAATTACTGGTTTGGGGAAGAGTCCAGGTCCCATCTAAAAGGCATTTAAATTAAAACACATTTTGAATATTATGCAGGCCAAACAAACACAGCTGGCTGGCTGGCTGTGTTCAGCTCTTCACTCATCCTGCTTTTACTCCTTTCTTAGAGAATAGGGGTTAAGGTATTCTCCTCTTGTATGTCAGATATGGAAATGATACAGAAAATCAAAACTAATTAAGAGGAAGGTCTAGATAGAGCATAATTTATTGAACTTCTGCATACCCTAGGAGAGGTGATTTCTAGAATTTTAGTCACACTGTGAATTTAAAGCAATCCTAGTTCTGGTTTCTTACTTTAATTCTTCAAATCAGCTTTGGGCTGGGCAATATAAAATATTTTTGTGCAAATCTCTTTGAAAGGATGGAACCTCCCCTCCTCCCCCCAGATTGCTCAAAAGTCAATTACTGCCCTTTTTGGTTCTTGCCCATACAGTCTACGTGAGGATATCATTCTTTTATTTATTTTTTACTTTTTTAAATTTATTTTTTAATTGAAGTATAGTTGATTTACAATGTTGTGTTAGTTTCTGGTGTATAGCAAAGTGATTCAGTTATACATATGTATACATTCTATTTTATATTCTTGTCCATTATGGTTTATTGCAGGATATGGAACATAGTTCCCTGTGCTATACAGTTGGACCTTGTTGTTTATCCATTCTATATACAGTAGTTTGCATCTGCTAACCCCGAACTCCCAATCCATCCCTACGCAACCTGTTCTCCCCTTTGGTAACCACAAGTCTGTTCTCTATGTTTGTGAGTCTCTGTTTTGTAGATAGGTTCATTTGTATCAAATTTTAGAATCCACATATAAGTGATATCATATGGTATTTGTCTTTCTACTTCTGATTTACTTCACTTAGTATGATAATCTCTAAGTCCATCCATGTTGCTGCAAATGGCATTATTTCATTCTTTTTTTACTGCTGCTTAGTACTGCATTGTATATATATACCACATCTTCTTTGTCTATTCATCTGTCCCTGGACATTTAGGTTGTTTTCATGTCTTGGCTATTGTGAATAGTGCTGCTATGAACATAGGGTTGCATGTATCTTTTTGAAATATAGTCTCATCCAGATATATGCCCAGGATTGGGGTTGCTATTTTTAGTTTTTTGAGGAACCTCTATACTGTTTTCCATAGTGGCTGCACCAACTTACATTGTGAGTCTATCATTCTTAATGTTGCTAAAAATTTTCATGTTGAAAGATGTCCTGTTTGAAAACACATGAAGTATTAAAATGTGTCACAACAGAAACAGCCCTCAAATCCAAAAAGATTTGGAAGATTGGGAAAATAATTTCTCTTTTGAGAACATGAGAAAATAGTGGCTCAGATTTAGACAAAAGACAAGATAATATTAAAATTTATCCAACATTTCTGAAATAGGTAACCTGAACTCACATTTGAGTCAGGTATGATCTATTCTAGCTCAACACCCCCCTGATCATTTGGGGTATTTCCGTTTATCAGGATAGAGGTAGTAATGTCTCATTCTTCCCTATTTCATTTTCATATTTAGTAAAGGAGATACGAGTAGCTTCATTTACCACCTAAAATTTCGAAATAAGTTAGTTTTTCAAAAATTTGTTTATTTATATTTATTTTTGGCTGCATTGGGTCTTCGTTGCTGCACGCGGGCTTTCTCTAGTTGCGGTGAGCGGGGGCTACTCTTCGTTGCGGCACACAGGCTTCTCATTGCAGTGGCTTCTCTTGGTGCGGAGCACGGGTTCTAGGCGCACAGGCTTCAGTAGTTGTGGCTCGTGGGCTCAGGAGTTGTGGCTCATGGGCTCTAGAGCGCAGGCTCAGTAGTTGTGGTGCATGGGCTTAGTTGCTCCACGGCATGTGGGATCTTCCCGGACCAGGGCTCAAACCCGTGACCCCTGCATGGGCAGGTGGATTCTTAACCACTGCACCGCCAGGGAAGCCCCCAAATAAGTTCTTATAATTGGGGAACTTCCTGTCAGTTTATACATCTGAAGGCATCTTAAGTAAAAAAAAAACAAACTGGACCTGTTTTCCCTTCTTATGATAACATACAGAGTAATACTGAAGGCTGTTCAACAATTCTGAATATTGATACGACTGAAATTTTAAGGTAGATAATTGGAGAAGAGAAAATATAAGGAGGAAAAATAATCAGAAATTGTGTCCTTGAAAAATTAAATATCAAGAAAGCCAAAGTAAAAATGGTTTTAAAAAACCTAAAACCTAACTTTGCTCATAAAATGCCTTTATAGAACTCTGCTAAACTTTGATCGAATTCTGGCAAATGCCATTGTTCCATGAAAACATTCGAACAACTAAGGATTAGTCACCTTTTCCAATGTTTCAGGAATTGTACACTATGTTTCACTGCAGGACGACAGTGAAGTCATAAGAAGGTCATGTTTGTCAAGTCCTGGCTCTGGTATTTGTTTCTTCTGGAGAGAAGGGAACCTGTAGACTTTCTGCCTAGTAGCCCAAACGTTCTTAGTCAACGAAATGCACTGGATTCTTCTAATGTAAATAGTGTTCACAGAGCCTGTCCTGCTTATTATTCATAATCAATAAGAAAACATTATGGGGCTTCCCTGGTGGTGCAGTGGTTGAGAATCCGCCTGCCAATGCAGGGGACACGGGTTCGAGCCCTGGTCTGGGAGGATCCCACATGCCACGGAGCAGCTGGGCCCGTGAGCCACAATTACTGAGCCTGCGCATCTGGAGCCTGTGCTCCGCAACAAGAGAGGCCACGATAGTGAGAGGCCCGCGCACCGCGATGAAGAGTGGCCCCCGCTTGCCACAATTAGAGAAAGCCCTCGCACAGAAACGAAGACCCAACACAGCCATAAATAAATAAATAAATAAATAAATAAATATTTTAAAAAAAAGAAAAAAGAAAACATTATGAACCAAATTTGAGACATCTAGTCTTTGAAAAGAATGGAGAGGCCTCCAGTTCTTAGAACATGAAATAAGAGAGCCTCCTGGTGGTCAAAGTGGTGCACAGACTTGCTGCTGGGTACCTGAGGAACAGTGATTTTACTGTTTTTTAACATGACCAAAAAAGTAAAGAGAAAAAGACACTATAGTAAAAAACAAAAAAGATTAAAGCATTTAACTGAAGGACCTATTTCCCAAACCCACTTACTCTAACTCACTTTTTCTGAAACCATGCCTGCTGAATGTAGTTTATAGGTAATACTGGTATTCATTTATTTAAAGCTCTGCATTTATATATATAAAGCACACCCACACATTCTTTCAGTGCTTCTCATTTTGGTCAATTTTAACCCTAAAGATGTGCCATGAATCTCACAAAATAACTTACTGAATGACCTTAAGTTAAATTACTTTCAAGCACGCAGAGAACTCGGATGGACTAAGAAGCCTGATTAAGAGAAGTTAGGTGGGGGCTTCCCTGGTGGCGCAGTGGTTGAGAATCTGCCTGCCAATGCAGGGGACACGGGTTCGAGCCCTGGTCTGGGAAGATCCCACGTGCCGCGGAGCAACTGGGCCCGTGAGCCACAACTACTGAGCCTGCGTGTCTGGAGTCCGTGCTCCGCAACAAGAGAGGCCGCGACAGTGAGAGGTCCGCGCACCGCGATGAAGAGTGGCCCCCGCTCGCCGCAACTAGAGGGAGCCCTCGCACAGGAAACGGAGACCCAACACAGCCAAAAATAAATAAATAAATAAATAAAAATTAAAAAAAAAAAAAAAAGAGAAGTTAGGTGAGAATCTAAAATATTTTAAAAACTATTTTGGTACAGCATATCAATCAAGTTTGGTATTTCAGAGACAGAAAACACTGATAAGACTCCCTCCCTGAAGCAAAAAGGTGACCATCCAGTAAGGAGATAAACAGCAGGTAGCTATAGAGTCGAGTGGCAGAAGGTAATGCTAGAAAGGAAGTGGCCGATGCACGGTAGACAACTTAGAATTTCAGGTCGAGGAGCATGAACCATTGGCAACCTGATAAGGGTATTGACAAGATGATTGGCAGGAGAGTATAAAATTGTCTGGAGTAGGGAGAAAACAACAAAAAAAGGAAGACTAAAAGCCTATCGAAACAGCTCACAGAGGGAGGGGTTTTGAAACTCAGTTAAGAAGGTGCAGTGGGAGTTAGGAGAAGGAGATAGAGATGGAAGAGGTTTCACTTCAGAATTTTACTGAATTATTTTTTACTTTTCTAAATGTGAGAAGATGTGACTTCCAGAGGGCATCGCCAGTGTCATGGAGAAGCAAGTTTAATAAATTTATTTGTTTACTTTAAAAACTAAATAAAAATTTTGGTTTAAAAATCCCAGGTAGTTCTGAAGTTCTGCATGACATCTAAAGAAAATAACTCATTTTCTTAAATACATTTCCTTAGATGTCATATTTTCTCTGACATCTTACACAAAGTATTGGTTCATCTGTGAAAAGGTTGCTAAGCAAAGGAAAACTTCTCTCTTATCTGTCCCATTTATAGCAATTACCAAAAAAATCAAACATTCATTTGGGATGCTTGTTTCCTTCAATAGGAAATAGTTTCTGGGTTTTTCTACCTTCCTTTCTAATTAAGTAAAGAAGAAAGGAAGAGCTCCAGTGTTGAGAAGTTAAGCTGCTTGAGGACTTGATGGGAGAGGGAAGCACCAGGCAAGAGAAGGGTTCTCCTTGGAAGATCACACATCTACAATCAATACAACCTCCTCACTGTCTTTCCACCACCCACGATTTTCGGATAACTTTTTGTTGTTGTAGTTCCTTTTAAGGCTGATTTTGATACTCATTTTTATGGGGCAGGGACAGGGTAACCCTCAAAATATCCCAGAACAGTAATTTGTACAACAAGCTGGCCTAATATAGCACAGTCAAAAAGATCAAATTTAAGTTGTGTGTGACTTACTTAGGGAAGGCTCTGTACTTGAAGCGTTCCTACAGAAAATAGGTGAAAGGCATCTGCATATATATCTGGAACCAAAAATTTGAACACACGATGTCAAAAATGTTCTATTTTAAAACCTATGAAGGCAGTCCCCTCTGTTAGCTGCACATTCCTTGAGATTCCCCTTTAACCCTGACCCAGTCTGCTGCCTCTTCCCTACCATCACTGACTCAGCCTTGGTTCAGGCTCTCATTATCTCTCACCAGTGCCATACTGGTCTCCATGTTTCTATACTCAACTCCCTTTCTCTCAATCCATTCCTTATACTACGAGCTGAGTTATCTAATTTGAACCTTCCCTGCTTGAATTCTTCCAGTGGCTTCCAGCCAGGTCCAAACTCTTAGCATAGTTATGCTAGCCCTTCTGTGTTATAGTCCTGTCTGGGTCATCTGGGTTCCCCTGGATCATCTCTCTCCATACTATCACTTAGAATCCCAAACTCTACTCCCATCTAACATCTTCCCACCCCCCAGTAAAAGCTCCACCCTCTCCGGCCTCTAGGGCTTTGTGGGTGCTGCAACTTCTGCTTAGAGGGCCATTGCTCATTTCTTAACTAAGTCCTACTTATATTTTAAGAGTCAGGAAAATTATCTCAAAAGGAGAAATTGCCTCTGACTCAGTAAGACTGGATTAGGTATCCTTGCCATAATACCCCTAGTTTTCACTCGATCACAATACTTATAATCTGTACTATAATTTTCTCCAATTAAAATTTTCTCCAAATCTACTGTGAGCACCTTGAGGGTGGGCTGTGTCTTTTATCTCCCACTACAGTGCTTGCTACACAATAGGTGTTCAAAAAAGTTTTTTGATGCCCCTTCAAAAAAGAAACTTACTGGTCACAACTGAAATTGTATTTTGTTTGCAGTTCCTCTCCTGCCCCGAGTAGAGTCACTCTCCTTTTTCATCTATCCTGCCCATCTGTCAGTCCAAACTTCTTCAAATTACTTCTATCAAGGTCTTTCCTTCCTAAGAAACTTTGGCTTCCCTATTGTCTACGACAGCAAGTCCAAAACCTGGTTTTCAAAAGTCTTAATGTCTGTTTGGTTCTACATGTTCTGCTTTACTTCCAGTCTCTATTCTTCTTTATTTCTGGTCACTTCAGATATTCTGCCTTCACTTTTCCTACTGAAATCCCACCTGTCCTTTCAAGACCCAGCTCAGTAATCATTTCCTCACTGAAGTCTTCCCTGGCTCTTCAAACACATATTGAACATATAGTTTACCACTTATTTGGGCACTTACACGTCATCTTGATTGGATGGAACCTCTTCCTGGGTGGGCCTTCTCTCCTCCACAAGATGGCTTAAGTTCCTGGGGGGCAGGAATTGTATCATACTCAGTACAGCAATAATGATTCAATTTCAAGAAAGTGAATAATAACATATTATACCAATAAAATGAAAGCTGCCCAAATATGGAATTTGGACTTTAATTTGAAAAACACCAAGAATAAAGAGGAAGATTAGTCACTATCTAAGTTTGTCCTTTGCTGAGAGGTATATAAACTGGGAAGATGGATCACATAGGTATAGGTGTAAATGAGAATAATTTTACTTGTGGTAAGTCATTATTAAAAGGTTCAGCAGGTCATTACTATACATTTCCTCCAGGTCATCATATTTTCTCTAAGGACATTTAGTTATCATCTTGAACATTACACAGTGGGTTCTGTAGAGGACTGCAATGTTACTCTGTAACATCATATATATAGTAAGGTTGGGCATGTGAGTCAAAAGGAAAAAGGTACTCCAAACCTATTATCCCTACAATATTATGTAAGGTGACAACAGAGCCTATGGGAGTAGACCATGCTTTTTCTCAAGCAAAAATCCCCTTGGCATACATGGCTGTCCTGTGGATCCTGCTCCAGGACACTTAACTAATACACTGAATTAATCTAGAGTCAAAAACAATATGTTGCCTTCACAAACTCATATTTCATTTTAACAAGGCCTTCTAAAAATACAAAGGTCTTGATGAATTGGGCAATTGGGATTGACATGTATACACTGATGTGTATAAAATTGATGACTAATAAGAACCTGCTGTATAAAAAATAAATAAAATTCAAAAATTAAAAAAAAATACAAAGATCTAACTGAAAAGATTATTTGATGATGTGAAGCACAAATGCAGTGTCAGGCTAACAGAGATAGTTGTTTTGGTACCTGGTAACTCTTCAGTAATCTCAAATTGCTTCATGTTCCTGGCTACTCTATTTAGCCACTGGGTCATTTCCATTTTTATTTTTGAGTTTCTCTTCCTACAGTCAGAAACTGAAAACTGTAGTTCAAAGCAAAATGGAAAATACATTAGAATCTCATCTTTACCAGTTCTGTGGCTTTGGGCAAGGTGTTTGACTTCTCTGAGCCCATTATTTTAATTTATAAAACTGGAATAATAATATGCATTTTGTAGAATTGCTGTCAGGATTATCAACATATGTAAAATAACTAACACCATACCTGGCATACAGTGAGTGTGCAACTATTATTCTAATGTTAGTTGATTTTTTTTTTTTTGACGTATCATACTGAGTAATGAAAGTCATATTAGATGAACATTTACTATTCTGGTGCAAAATACCTAAAATAACACAATAACAATCAATTTCTGATGACCTCATAAAATCAAAAGATCCAATCAATGTTGTCATTAATATGATCTTTAATAAATGGAATAATGCACCATTTTACAGCAAGCCATTTTTAAACCTAAAGAACTTTCTTAAAATCTTCTTCTACAATGTCTCTGTATCAATACAATCTTTTTATTTAGGTTTATATATATCAAAGCATTTACTTACAGTTATTCATAGAAAACTCTTTAGTGGCTTAATGTCAGCTTTCATAGTGGCATCAATAGATAATACAAAAGAAAAGTGATTTGCTTTATTTCATACTCACACCGATCCATCAAACACAACTTATACAGCATAGCAAGGTCTCAGACGGCTTATACAAAAGCAAAATAACTGAAAGCAATTATTCATAAAATTCATATATGATATTCTATTGGTAATGTAAGAGCAAAACACACCAACAAAAGATACCCGTTAACAAGAAAGAGGGTTCTGAGGAATTGCCAGTATTTTTCAGCCTTTCTTATTCCAGAAAAGCATCCTCAGAAATGAATACTCTGTAGCTTATGTTTCTCCTGTCCATTCAGAAAAAGCATGGCAGCTACACATTTCCATATTTCAGCTACTACAACACCCTAAGAGTTAGTGTATTTTACAATTATCCACTTATCTTCATTTGAAAAATTATCAACAGAAAATTAAGGATGATTCCAGCTTATACAAACACTTATACAATATAATCTCCATGGAAACATGACAAGGCATACAAAAACTGTTTAAATAAATAAATGTGACCAGAAAAAGAAAAGCCACAGAAGCCAAGCAATTCAATATTAAACCAGGACCTATCTTTGAAGTTCATCTTTTATTAATTCAGTGTTCTTACTGTTAAGCTTCTTTAAAAATATGTTTTCCCTATCACACTTAAGAGGATTGGTAATAAGGTGGAGAGCCTGAGACAAGAGACTGGTTACAAATAACTTCACTGCAAGGATTTTAAGTATACATATACAGTTTACCAATTTGGAGCTTAAACTTGTCTGAAAGAAACATTCTATTTGGATCTGACAATGTGATAAATAGGTTACCATAGATTACCTTCTCAAAACCATCCAAGCTACTACTAAAGCTATAAACTCACTAGTCCACTTTTAGAAGACAGTTTAATAATGTTAAATTACCTCTTGAAAAATTTTATCTCAGAGGAACTTTACCAAGTTCTCCAATTAAAAACACAAAAACAAAATGAAACAGTTTGTCCCATCATGTATAACCATTTAACCAAAGAAGAGAAATCGTTTGAAGACTGTGCTTCAACTCTAAGGCCTAAATATGCTGCAACATGTAGCCAATTAGTTGAGTCATTTCCCTCTATTCAGTAATTATAAAACTGGGCAAGTTTTTATGATTAATGAAAGCTGATATTATATTTATGTAAATGAAGTCAAATCATAAGATGAAACATTAAATGAACTGTGTGTGCAACAAATTCAACTGTATCTAACTGCTTGTTTGCTATCAATTGAAGTTTTTCAGTGTGCAAAGGGATGAAAAGGGCCCTGAGTTTTTAAGTAATATTATGTCTACAGAGCGAGTCTAAAACAGGAAGATGGTTCTGAAATCTAAAGGTACAAATAAAATGTAAAAAACCCACATGTTGCCTTTTAAAACATTAAAAACAAAAACAAGTTGCAGTTTAAAATACAGTAATTTGCTTGAAAATTCAATCATAAACTGGACGCCCTAATGATGTGATAAGATTCCTTGTCTCTTACCCAGATTTTAAAATCTGAGTCTCAAATCAAGTTTAAAAAATGAATGTTACAACGTTTAACAGTAACACTATGAACATCACAGTAATAAAGGAATTAGAATTTTCAAGATATAATATTTATTTTCGGCATGATTTTAGTAAACAGCATAAATTCTTCTGAAGTATTTACTTTTCAAATGTTACCAGCCATGAGATAAAATCTTAAATTTTTCCTTATATGCACAAATACTCAATTTTAACCAGTCACTTAAAAGTTGTTAGAGTCCAGTCTATGTTGCAAAACTATGATGAGTATTTCAAAAGTGGTCTGCAAAAATGTTCGTAGATAATACCTGATTATTGTAGGGTTTGCTATTGAAAGTTAATATTGCATTTTGTGTTTAATATTTGATACAAAGAAATATGTAAAATGTTGTGGCTCAATCATAATGAATGCTAAGCGTGCTGCAATATAGGTTAAAAAAGAATAGCAAAATGATACACAATTCTGTATGCATGGCTTTTTAGTTATAAACTAATGAGAGTATAAAATCATAAAACTCCACAATAGAAAATGTTAGATAATATAAACTTAAGTGCTGATTTGCTGACAATCTGATGGTTGGATCCACTGTCAAATGGTAACATCTTAATTCTCAATTCTATCCTATTTAACTATTACTTAACTGGAGTAATGAATTTGAATATAACAAAATATAATTTTAGGTGTTCTTAAATATAAGTAGGTATTAAAATAAAACTGAAGAGAAAATACTAAAGGAACCAAAGCAATTCTGTCTGAAGAACTGAGACTTAGGTGTTGAGAAGCCTGAAGTATACTGAAGAGTAACAGTGTTGGAGAGGATGAGCAACTGCTCTCTTTTCTTTACTATTGGATAAGAGAAACGGATATAAAATGAATCAGGAGGGAAGCAGAATAGATATGAAGAAAACTTTCCTGACACAGAAGATTGCAAGTCAGATAACCAAGGGACAGAGTAAGTGAAGACAGAAACTAAGAGGTGAATGAAGGAAAGTAATGGGGAGGTGCATCAGAGTGCCCTGGGATTTTTTCTTTTCTTGTATGTTAATCTGGGAACCTGTAGAAAATCCTTCGTTTGATAATATTTGTGTAAACTAGTTTAAACAGTGATTTGCCAGATTTACTTAATCAAGGATTATATTTAGGAATGGATCACGCAAGGTAGTTTTGGCTAAAGTTTACATAGTTCAGAATCTAAAAGTCAAAATGCACTCTTATTTGCTGAAGAGCAAACTGACAGTAAAAGGTATGAATATTTAGAAACTTCCTAGTCTGAAAAAGACTCCTGGGGTGTCTGTGGGAGTGTTATACAATTTCTAGGATAATTGGTCTAGATAATCAACTAACATGTGTGTCTAGATTTTAAGTTTAAGAAGTTAGCTTGGAAGATAGAGTAATATATAAAGCAATCTGTGAATAGTTATGTAATAACCTGCATATAACTGGTAGTAAGTAAGTTTAACATAAATATATAAAAGGTTGTACAGAAATAGAATGTAATCTCACATTCTAGGAACTAATTACCTCCAATGAAATATTCATTTTTATAAGTAAGAAAAAAAAGCCAAGAAGTTTGTTGAAATTTTTTTCCATTTTAAATGACTTTGAAGAGAGAGGTTTATAGAGAATGGAAAATTCAGTAAATAGCTGCAGCCTATCAGGTGTTTCATTTGGCTTTAGAAGCCAAATTAGAAAATATTTTAAATAAAAATACTTGCCGAATTTTATGATAACTCCCACTGAAACACATACTTACTTGAGTGTTCCTACCTTTCTTTAATTATTTTCACATTCAGAACCAACACACATTTTCCGGAACAAGTGGATACCTGAAAGGAAGCTATATAAATTGCTTTATAAAAAGGACATTATCCTTCCTACATCCTCTTCAATTAGTTCTCTGGATTAGTAAAATTTTCTAAAGTCACTTTTAAAAGCAGAAATTTTCAAAATGAACTGAAAGGATTGATGAGACAAAGTGAACATTAAATTAATTCCGCAAAATCAAATATGGAATCAATTTAGGAAAAGGTCTCTGTTCCCATAAGCCTTCGCTTTTCCCTTAAAATTTACTTTACCTTTAGTTCTGCAATATAAGACTGTCAGGAGTGAAGAGAAATGAAATGATTTTAAGATTCATGATGGCAGATGTGGGATTGAATTTTGTCTTGAATTAGTAATTTTTTTCAAGCAACAATCACCACAGACATGTCTGTACATCTCCTTTTGTTTGCCTAATTTCTAAAGTCATTAAGGTATCTGGTTTGGCTTATATACAAGCCACAATTGTGCTGGGGTATAATGACTAATTTTCTTACAAAATGTCAGTCCATCACGCATACTGTCATACAGTGTAGTGTATAGGCAGTGTGGTGTCGATGAAAGAGATGTGAAGAGAGCAAGCCTAGGTTAAAAATCACAGATTTGTCAAATACTAGGTGTGGACCTCGGGCAAATCACTTAGCTTCTCTAGCTTCAGTTTCCCCATCTGTAAAATGGGAATATTAACTATAATCCTCATACGGTTGCTATGAGGAGTAAAAGAGATAATGTGTATATATATATCCCAGCATTCAGTATATAATAAATGGCCAATTAGTATTAGTATCTACTCCTTTGCCTTCCAATAACTTTTTACACCAATATTTTTTTCCAATTATGCATTTAAAAAGAGGGAAACGTTTTAGGAATTATAATTAAATCATTTTGTCTAAACTCAATTCAAATCAAGTTCTTTCAATGACATTTCTTGTATACAATTAGGACAGTTAAGGGAATTAATATCAGACTTTGATTACCTATTATGATGCTTTTAGGGTTATAATACTTTTAAGGTTGAATTTTAGTATTTTTTCATTAAATGAATAGCCTTTAATTCAAAGGGACCCAAATGCTTTTCTACATGCAAAATTTTGTGATGGAAGTTAAATATTAGGTTTAAGATACATTATTATTACATGAATAAAGTTTGCAAATGAGTATTTTAAGTAATCTTGCTTGCTTGTATACAGCAAACAGATTCTAAAAGTAAATAAGTCTGATGTACAATTTAATTTAAGATTTATTAAAATGATCTACACTATTTCTCCTACTTTTCCAAGAGTCTACTAATAAAAACATGGGGAAAGGAAATTGTTTTAAACATGCTCGCATAAAAATGGGAAACTATAAGGAGTTCTTCTAATTTGGTATACCAATTTTTGAAAGCATCTTACTATTAAACATCAAAAAATGCTGAAAACCTTACAATCAACTGGCCAAAACACAGTGTAGTAGAATGTAAGACAACTCTTCTGTCAGGAAAAATCAGTTAGACCTCAAATGGTCATTTACCTTCGATGCTTCCAATTGGAGAAGGAATATAATTTATTTGGACTCAAAGATGTTCTAGAAATACTTAAAAGTAATATCCTGGAATGCAGCTGAAAGCCACTGAAAATCAAGAGAACCAAGTGAAAATTCATTGGAAAAAATATAAATAATTCATTACATAGATAAAAAAATAAGAAAATGAAAAATTTTTATGCTAGATGACTGAAAAATATGTTAAGGATCTGAATCAAGAGAAGGGCCAATAAAATACAAAGGGTGGAAATCCTGGGCACTAGCAAAATAATGTTAATTCTAAGAGTTCAAAACCATGTTCAGCAATCTAGCTGAACATCTCACTTCATAGTATCACAGTAGATGGCAAACAAAAGAAGGCTTATATACACAAGTAAGTCATAAATATTTTGGATAGCAAATTGGGAAATTTAGGCTGTCTTTAGCTAAATGATGTGGATAGAGGAATATGAGTGAGAAAATTTTGTTCAGGAGATAAAAACCTCAATCAGGAATTTGGGATTTGTGTTTTCCTCTCAGCTTCTTTATCTCCCAGAGAAATCTTAGAACTTAATTAAAGTCTATTAAGTACTCTGAGAATCTGGAAAAAAAAAGTGAGATCTTCATTGTTTGCAAATTGATAGAAAACAATTTGTGCTCATAAAAAAAGTCCCTTATTTGACATAAAGTGCTTTATTTAAAAAAACATGCAGAGATTGTTTTAGAGACAATTATCAGTAATGAAAGCAAAGGAAGCTTTAAAAAAACAACATGATTTGAATATACATAATGTTATCACTAAAAGGTACATTCTAATATAATGTAAATAATAAATGCTCACATATCAAAGATGATATGAAAAACTGGCAAATGGAAAAATGATGAAAATAGGATTAGTGAAGAAACAGTTTTGAAAAGAGAGAGGTTAAGTCTCAGGCTGCTCAAAAATGATAGGTTTGGCAGCAATCCTTCCTTCCACAGGGGTTTGGCATGCCAGTTGAATGATTTTTCCACACAGTGTTTTAGGTCATGGGAAGAGGAATCATTTTCAGATAAAGTTACCAGGCTTTGCTTGGGAAAAGAAAAAAAAAGATACTACAGGTTCAAAACTATGAATTACTTTTGAAGTTATTTTAAACAGGATGTAATTTTATTGGAGTCAAACATGGCCTATTCAGAGAATGAAGGCTATAATACTATACTGTGTTAACCATCTATCTACTTAAAAATTCCATGTAAGTATAGCTCTATAAGTTTTCTGATAAAAATGTGCTACTTAAATAAATGAATATGGAACATGAACATACATATAAAAAAATAAAATAAAATGGAAAACAGCTAATATTTGACTTGCTCATTGTTCTATGCTCTTATGAACTTCCAAAACCAGAACCAAATATGTTCATTAAAATGCCTGGAAGGAAATGTTTAGGATTTGGAAGGATAAAAGAAATGGCATTTCAAATTAGGTTTTGGTAGTTCCTTCTTTAGAGCCCTTTGAGACAATGTTTTTGCATTCTCCATAAGGAGAGAGAAAGCAAGAAATCAGGTAGCTGCTTTCTCTTGTGCAAAAATTCACTGTCAAAGAACTGACCTGCTAAAAGTATGGAGGATGGGGGAGGAAAATGTTCATATCATGGAAGAATGCGTATTCTGTTAGGAAGAGAACTTATGAGAAAGCTTATTTGTGGCCTACAGACTATTGCACATTCAAACAAAACACAAGAGAAAAGAAAGTCCAACAGATAATGTGTTCAGGAACATATCAACATATAAACTAGCTTGTGCCCAGAAATAAAACATGGATACCAGACACCACTGCAGTCAAACCTGTCTTAATCTGTTTCTGATTTAATGACCTTTAGAAACTGGTCCAAACTGATTATCAGCAATACATTGTTTTTGCTTTTTTTTCTTAAAAAAATATTTTGAGACCACTTTTGATACACACACATATAATTCTGTGGTCATAACAGACAAATATAACTTTAGCGAGACTAAACAAAAGTGCAAAACTTAAAAAAAAAATTAAAAAATATGGAAGCATAAGCTAAATTTTTCTGCATAGCTGAAATCTATTTAAAGCAAGTCCTTGTTGCAGGGGTGGGAGGGGGTACTGACAGGAGAATAAAGCAGTTTTTTTTTAATGTCTTCTGCATGTTTAAATGATGCAAAAAATAATTTCACTCCATAGGCTTGGAAACATTTCACAGACAGTTCATTCCTATATCTTTTGACACCATGGTTGTGGCAGTGCCTCCTTCTGCAAGGTAAACAGCGGTGCTGGATTTGGAATGAACTGCCCTGTCTTTGCCATTGTTGTTGACCTCACAGTCCAGTGGTTCAGTAGAGATGACCCAGGTGGACGGGCGCCACCGTTTAAGAGAATAAGGAGTTTTCACACGTTTCTTGATCTTTTCACCAGATCCTGACTTGCCATCTTGTGTTGACTCACCTACTGAAAATAAAAGTGCAGAAAAATGAACTATATATAAAGAAACTATTAAAAAGTAAAAAGTTAGGGTTGTAACTGGAAAAGAGATCAAACTAATGTCTACAGGAGGAGCTAATGGACATTTCTTGAAATTTATGATGCCAAGCAATATTTTTCTAGGCAAAACTTAACCAACTTATTTTTGAGACTCTGTAAGCCTAACGTTTTTATAACTGGTTGAATTATTCCATAGGGCAAGGAAGAAAATATAGAAAAACCACAAAAAGCAAAAACAGAGGAGAAAATTCCAAGTTCTCAATTGTATTCTCAAATCCTTTGGTTATTGGTAGCAAGTCTAACTTGGCAAAATGCATTTAATCATTCTACTTCATGCTCAAAGTAGGCACCTGGAATATAATACTTTTCAGAAGAATGACATAAACACTACAGCACAAATTTTCTAGTAATTTCCCTGTCTCAAACCTGACAAGACATTTTACTGATATGGAACCTTGCCATAAGGTATGTCAACCTTTCTATAATACAAGCCACTCAAGCAAGGGGCTAGATTCTACTGATTTTGGTCAGGTGAATCCCTTTAGCCCATTTCGTAGTCCTTGACAACAGCCATAAAACATGACTTAGTTTCTTCTGTTTTTTTTTTTTTATAAGTGCTATCGGTCTAAAAGAGAAATCATTTTGTACAATGATGACTGTTAAAGATTTTGGTGAGCTCTCCTGTCTTGTGTTATAATCCCTCTAGGACCATAAACCAAGTATCAAGTTATTTGTTTAAGTCGCTAGAGGTCCCATAGCACAATGCTACAGGCGTGTGGGAGACTCAACACACAACTCCTGAAAAAACTGACATTAAAAACCAAGAACAATTTTATAGTGTCTTTATAGTGACTCTTCTGAATCTTCTCTGGACTTTTAAGATTTATTAAGATTAGTCAGATAAAATCTAAATGTGTATATAATAGATATAATATGCTCAACAAACTGTTTCAAAAGTTATACTGGTATCATTTTACTTGGATCTTTTAAACTGGTGAGTACTTTATCTCAACTATTCACAAAAAGTATGTGAGTTGCATTATAAACCAGCAGCTACATAAGGCACATATTAAATTGGTAATTATTCTGATTATTGTGACACTGACTTTTTAATTATCAACAAAAACATTACTTTTTTCTTTACAATAGTCTAATTACTTTTGAAGTCTAATCAAATGTGGTAAAAGTAAATACTGCTGTTGAAACACAATCTGTTTCTATCTAAGTAGTTACTTAAATGGTCCCAAAAGACAAGCAGGAGAGATTATACAATCCCTCCACTTACACTGCAAACTGCTGTCATCAAGGACATTTGTGGCTGAAAGATCCAGAGAATTAGGCCTCTGTGCTCTTCTAGGCTTTGATGGTCCAGGGTCTGCTATTGTGCTTGGAACACCCTGTGTAAGAACATCTTGCTCTGAACATGGATTGCTGTTGTTGTTATTGGAATTAGTTCGGCCGCCCTCCAGTGGCCGTTCCCTCCTGTCCACAAGACGATCCAGAACACCTTCATCGTGGCCAGCCTGTTGCTCTCGTCTCAGTAAAGGTTCATGCTCATCAGGACTGGAATTAATATTCAGCCGGGTGTCCTCACCGATGAACTGATTCTGCAGCATTTCTTGGGCTCTATGTGCCACTGTGTTGGCTGTCTGGACAGATGGTACTACCCCATTGGCATACTGGGTAGTGGCAGCATGGGAGTTAACGTTGTGGTTTCTACCTGCCACACCATTCATGGTGACCGTCACCACATGAGGTTCTGCAGCATTGATTGT
Organism: Balaenoptera acutorostrata; assembly: GCF_949987535.1. Classification (NCBI taxonomy): domain Eukaryota; kingdom Metazoa; phylum Chordata; class Mammalia; order Artiodactyla; family Balaenopteridae; genus Balaenoptera; species Balaenoptera acutorostrata. Next base: position 61,350,926 of record NC_080071.1, on the reverse strand, counting down.
ATTCATCTTGGCAACTCCAGTTTCTACTTGTTTCAAGTTTGATTTGTGCTTGCTGCCAAATTTCAGCCGGGGCTCCTTTGTTGAATTTTTGGTGTTTAAAGGCAAACTAGTAGGTCTCTTAGGAAGGTTCTGTTGCTTGGGGAGAGGATAGATCTGAGCAGGTGGGACATCAGGAATTAAACATGCTTGGCCATTTGCAGCCTGTGTGAAGTCCTGCTGCCCAGTCACTTCCACTGCAAGCTTTATGAGGGGGTAAAGCAAGCTAGAACTGGTACTGCTCAGGGGGTCTGGCCCACTGAACTGTTTAAGAGAATGCTCCATGAGATTCTCATCAGAACTTTCCTTGAGGTTTTTATCAACTTCTTTTGGATCCAGCTTGTTGGTCTCCAAGTCTTCTTCTGTCAGTTGTAAGCAGACAGGGGTTGGCCCGATTGTCTGTGAAACATTTGTAGCATGCAGATTTGTTTCATCTGGGTATGGCATCTCAGATATAGTGGTCATGCCGGTGCTTGGAGTGAGGCCAGTGGTGTTTGTGGTTGTAGTGTTGGTAGACAGGCTGGTGACGCTTGTTTCAGGGCTGGGGATTCGAGCTTGTGCTTGCTGCCGTTCATAGTTAATCGAGTTTCGGTTCTTTTCCCCTATAGTCAAAGGAGTGCTGGACATCGAATGCTCAGAGGAAATATTCTTCACAATGCTGTCAGTGTGATGGATAGAGTCTTCAATGTATGAGGAAGAAGAATAATCTGGATAAGGGCCAATCTTTGGCACACGCCTATTGTGTGACAGGTTGCTTAAAGAAAGAAAAAAAGTGCCACATTGAGAATACATTTATGACAAACTGACTCTCCAAGTTTAACACCTCCGATTTTAAAGTATGAATTGCTTTTTATTTTATTTTTAACCCACAATATTCTAGAGATTATTTAAGAAAAAAATTCTAATCAAGTATTAATCAAGTATCAACTAATAACTTGCTAAAGGCTAGTTTTATACTGTTTAACCCGACCAAAAAACCTATGTGGATCTAGATATGATTTTTATAGATGTTCATTATTTTGGCTTATAAGAGTTATTATTTTTAAAGATCTCCCCTATAGTTTTGTAATATTAGCAAATACATCTTTATAAATTGTATATTTGCACAAGACATGAAGTTCCGTGAGAGGAGGAACCAAGGCATGTGTCTTTTGCATTTCCACAATTCTAGATACACAGTGGCTACTCAACAAATATGTTACCAATTAAGTTCCAAATAGTAAAAAGAACACAAGCTTTTAGGTTGTTCCGAAGTGCTCCATTAAGTGGCATAGTCTAGCAAAGAAACATATCTTCCTAGGTAGACTGAGCCATGTCAATGAAGGTCTTAGATATGGGTCTTAGAGCCTAGAGTACAAGGCAGAATGTGACACTCAGATTAAAAAAAAAAAAAAAATCAAAGATTCAGGGACTTCCCTGGTGGCGCTGTGGTTAAGAATCTGCCTGCCAACGCAGGGGACACGGGTTTGAGCCCTGGTCCAGGAAGATCCCACATGCTGTGGAGCAACTAAGCCTGTGCATCACAACTACTGAGCCTGCGCTCTAGAGCCCATGAGCCACAACTGAGCCCGTGTGCCACAACTACTGAAGCCTGCGCACCTAGAGCCCATGCTCCGCAACAAGAGAAGCCACTGCAATGAGAAGCCCACACACCGCAAAGAAGAGTAGCCCCTGCTGGCCGCAACTAGAGAAAGCCAGCACGCAGCAACGAAGACCCAATGCAGCCAAAAATAAATAAGTAAATTAATTAATTAATTAATTTTAAAAAAATCAAAGATTCAGAACTGCTCTCTAGTTATCAAGGGTTTTTCACTGTCACTGTCACACCTTGAGAGTGATGGTTCTTGAGCATCACACTATAATATATTTATGTTTTAAAAATAAAAGCCAGGCCAAGATATGGAAGCAACCCAAGTGCCTATTGATAGGTGAACAGATATACTATATGATTTCACTTTTACATTGAATCGAAAAAACAAAACAAATGAACAAACAAAACTAAACAGAAACAGAGGTACCGATACAGAGAAGAAACAGTTGCCAGAGAAGAGGGGGTTGGAGGGAGGAAAGAAATAGGTGAGGGAGATGAAGAGGTATAAAATTCTAGTTGCAGAATAAATGAGTCATGGGTATGAAATGCACACTGTGGGGGAATATAGTAAATAACTATGTAATAACTTTGCGTGGTGATATACTGTAACTGGACGTATCTTGGTGATCATTTTGAAATGTACAGAAATACCAAATCACTATGTTGTGTAACAGGAACTAACATAGTGTTGTAGGTTGATTATATTTCAAAAACAAACTCATAGAAAAAGAGATCAGACTTGTGGTTACTAGAGGCAGAGGGTGGGGGTAAGAGGAACTGGATGAAGGCAGTCAAAAGGTCCAAACTTCCAGTTATAAGATAAATAAGTACTAGGGATGTAATGTACATGATAAATATAATTAGCACTGCTGTATGTTATGTATGAAAGTTGTTAAGAGAGTAAATCCGAAGAGATCTCATCACAAGAGGAAAAAAAATTTTCCCCTATTTCCTTAATTTTGTATTTATGAGATGATGAATATTCATTAAACTTATTGTGATAATCATTTAATGATGTATGTAAGTCAAATCATTATGGTATATATGTTAAACTTATACGGTGCTATATATCAATTATACCCCAATAAACTGGAAGAAAAAATAAAATGAAACAAAATGAAATGAAATAAAATAAAATAAAATAAAATAAAAATGAGGGAGAGTTTTAACTAAAACAATCAAGTATAAACATTGGGAACATTAATAGATACAAGTGTTATAGCAGAAAAGCAGCAACTAAAGGAGAAGAAGTGCTATGAAGAAAGACTGATGAAGTTATGAGGGGAATGACAGGAAGGGGAGGAAGAAAAAAGCTTTTGTACTGCACAAGAAAAGGAAGTTAAGGAGGGATGTAGGGTAAGATTCAATACAATGAAACCTAGAGTGGAATGAGTGTGGGATGAAGTATGATTTGGAGGAAACTATTTAGAAGACATGAAAAGAAGCAAGTAAAGGGTAGAGCTGAATAACACAGGAGGCAAAAATGGCCAAAGAAAGGAGGAGCATCAAAGTTTCTTCTTACTAGTCAAGAAAAGTTAAAAAACACTTAAAGTAAAAGTGGCTGACTCTTAAGAGAGATGCAAATAGCATACTAAATCACATAGAAAATACAGAGATAAAGGTAGATGGAAGAGGAAGACTATCTTCAGATGTGTGTAAAATGAGAAAATTTATATTTAGAATTGCTAGTCTCTACCTTCCTTGACTTCCTGATATAATGGGAATAAAGGTTTATATGCTGAAGGTAATTCAGTCTAAATGTAAGTAGTGTAAACCCAATTTTGGGCCTATAGTTCATAACACAAATCGTTCTCAGAAATTAGAACAATAGAAAATAGCAAAGGAAATGATTCAAGAATCGAGTTGTTTTTATCTCAATTTTCTCTGGTTACTCTTTCCTGGATGCCCTTCTGAAAACTTTTAACATAATATTTTAGATAAAATGACAAATTTGTGGGAAGACTTTATCCCCTAAACATGGAACAAAGAAACACAGATTACACAGTCTGAAAGTTCCAAGTTTTCGGAATTTTTTTTTAAGCCCTTTTATTTACAACCAAAAATCATATTTCTAATAAAGAAATGTCTCATGAAATAATGCTCATGATGGGATGAAAAGACCTTACAAATTGCTTTCTTGTAAATGTAGTAGCATTCTATAAAGAAAGAACATTGGATAGGAAGGCTGGAAACTTTAGTTTCCAGTGAAGCAGTGGTTAGATACATAGGCAAGTTCATAGTTCTATTTCCTTTAAACAAACAAACAAAATGCAGGGGAAAGAGAAATAATGCCAACAAAGTATAATCAAGACAATATAGTATGTAGAAGTGCTTATAAACTTTTGGAACTATGAAAATGTTTTTCCTTCATTACTGTAGGGAACTTGGAGCATTAACAGAGAAAGACTAATCTTTTACTATATCGTTAGATATACAAAAACACAGATTTCATCTTGCACTTACACCATACAAAAACTTTGGTAAAAGAACAGGAATACTGAAAGAAAAATTATGACATTAGATTGTACAAGTTAATCACTGCACTTTTAGTCTGGTTTAATAGTATTTATTTCCTGTTCTCTGTTTGGTATCAGTTTTAAATACTGACAGAGGGATTCCAAACCTTCAGGGTCTTACCGCTCATTCTGCATAGCAGTAGACATTGGATTGACTGTTGGGCTCACAGATTTGTTTCTTTCCCATATCATCATAAGTTCAGCCATCCTCTCCTCAGCACACTGTGCGGTAAGCCGAGCCTCTGCATCCTGGTCCCAACAGTCTTCGATTGTCTCCTTGAGTGACCTCACTGCCTGTAATAAAGTACATGGTCAAACAGTGTACCTTATCAAAAAATACTGAGTTTTTTAGCGACATGAAGTGACAGAAAAATCAGTTTTCTTTAACCAATATTTTATATAACTATAATAAAGTATCTTAGACTTCAGAGATTTGTAAAGGGGTATATTTCTCAAAAGGTGAGGAGCAAGTATGTAAGCAAACTTTAACTGAACTCATTGAAGAATTATCCACAATAGTAAGCAGTTGTAGTAAGTTACATGTTTCTTCAAGGCCACACATTTATGTCATTGTTGATCCACAGCATTGTTATTTCAATCAATAGCCACTAATTCCACTTCAAAAATGAGTTCTGAGTTTTATGAAATTTTGGCACTAGTCTGTCTTCAATCTCTAGGTGAACTTTTTCTCCTTCTCTCCTAGTAAGAGTGCTTCATTCAAACCGTAAATATTAAAGGCCTGGTATTTTCTTCGTATTTAAAAACTAGTTTCATTAGTAGTATCAAAAGCAGTCCCATTCTGTAGCATTCATATATATAAGCAATGAACAACAGTGTCCCATTTGGGGAAAGTTGGTATAAACTCCCTTTTAAAAAACAGATTTTAGGGACTTTCCTGGTGGTCCAGTGGTAAAGAATCCACCTTCCAATACAGGGGACTCGGGTTCGATCCCTGGTCAGGGAACTAAGATCCCATATAGCGCAGGGCAACTGCATGCCAGAACTAAAGATGCCTCATGCCACAACTGAAAAAGATCCCACGTGCTGCAACTAAAGATCCCGCACGCCACATGACTGAGTGTCATGCAATCCCATAAGCCCGCCTGCCATAGCTACTGAGCTCGCACCCCTCAATGAGAGAGCCCAAGTGCCACAAACTACAGAGCCCATGTGCCCTGGAGCCTGTGTGCCACAACTAGAGAGAGAAAACCCACATGTCACAACTAGAGAGAAGCCTGCACACCACAACTAAGACCCCATATGCTGCAACTAAGACCCGACGCAGCCAAAAAAAACCCAGATTTTATGTACTTAAAGATACTTTTTAAAATATATATTATCACTTTATTAACATCGCACTTATGGTCAACAGCACTATACCTCATGCCCTAATGAAGCTCATCTAGCACATGTTTTTCCTTCTTCATAAGGAATATCACAGCCTTCTTGTGCGTAGGAACACTAGACAGTAGTTCAGCATTACAATTAAGGGCCATTTTAAACTGTGAAATCACCAACAAAATGCACAAAAGTGTGAAAAATAAGGTACTAAATACATAGCAAAAAGGAGACTTGTTTACAGTACAAGAGATGAAGCAAGAAGGCCTTGTTAGACCTTCAGCTGGGAACATTACATCTGAACTCAAGTTTTTCACTGCTCTACACATATCCACAAATGACTGGGACAATGTTCTGAGTGTTGATTTTAGGACTACAAATACACTTTAGCAAGTAGTTGAATTCCAAATATGAAATTCATGAATAATGAGGAAAGACTGTATATAATGGATTTAAAATGGACTTGGATTTGAAGATAATAAAAGAAACTCAAGAATCAATTATAACTAATTTTTTGTGACAAATATACCTCTAAAAACTAGTTATACATTTACCTTAGTGGATTTTAATATTGGTTTGAAAAAATGAACTGGTCCCAAGTTATGAAAAGAGGAATTTTTCTTTTTATTTTGAAATAATTTCAAACTTACTTTTCTTTTCCTTCATGATCTTGACATTTTTGAAGATTATAGGCCAGTTACTTTTTAAAATGTTCCTCAACTTATCTGATGTTTCGTCATGATCAGATTCAAAGTTTGCATCTTTGGCAGAAAATCACAGAAGAGATGCTGTGTTCTTCTCATTGAATCCTATCATGTGGTACACATTTTTGATTTGTCCCATTACTAGAGAAGTTAAGCTTGATCACATGACTGAGTTGGTGTCTGCCAGGTTTCTTCACTGTAAAGTTCCATTATCCCTTTAATAATCAATCACCGTTTGGGGGGGAAGTACTCAAAGCCCTGTAAATATCCTGTTCTGCATTCAGCTTTTCACCCACTAGTTTTAGCATCTCTTGATGTTTCTTGGCTGAATCAATTATTTCTATGATGCTTGCCAGTAAGAAGACACTTAAAAAAATGATAGTAAATCCATAATAGGAATATAGACGAAGTGCACATAAACAAGAAATGCAAATACCTTAAAAATATGCTAAAATGCTCAACCTTATTCACCATGTTGAGGTAGTACATAAAATATAGTAGTTAAGAATATTAGTTCCAGCTTTGTAGTGTCAGTACCAGCTAAATTAAGATCCTGGCTTCAAATTGTGGCTCTATTATTTACTAGTTACAAATCAAAACAAGATCTATTTTTACCTACCACATTAACAACGATAAATAAAATTTTGTAACACAAAGTGTTAGTGATGGAAAAACAGGCTCCCAATATATATTATTATTGGGCGTGCCATCAGTTTGGAGGGTAATCTGGCAATAACAAATTTCAAATGTATTTGCCCTTTGATCCAGCAATACTACTTCCAGGAATTTATTCCTCAACTACACTTTTACATTTGCAGAAAAATGCATGTATAAGATGTTCACTGCAGTTGTCTTTTATAACTGCAAAAGCTGGAAACTACCTACATGTCCTCTAACAGCAATCTGCTAAAAATTTACGGTATAATGGATACTATGCAACATTAAAAGAATGAGGAAGATGTATATGTTCCCAATTGCTAAGTAAAATGGTTAAATGGGTATAGTAATTCCCATTAGTATGTTAGAAAAGGATATAAAAACATATAGTCTTGTAATATGCAGACATTTCTGGAAGTCTACAGAAGGAACCTAACAGTGGTTGCTTCTCCAGAGGGGTTTTTGGATGTCTGAGGTGAGTGTAAGAGTTTTCACTGCATATTTTTTGTATTGCTAAAAATAACTTTAAAAAATATATTTATTTATTTATTTATTTGACCGCGCCTGGTCTTAGTTGCAGCACACGGGATGGGATCTTTGTTGCCTCGTTTGGGATCTTCGTTGTGGCGTGCGGGATCTTTAGTTGCAGCATGTGGGATCTTTTTCAGTTGTGGCATGAGGCATCTTTAGTTCTGGCATGCAGGCTCTTAGTTGCAGCATGTGGGATATAGTTTCCTGACCAGGGATTGAACCTGGGGCCCCTGCACTGGGAGCGCAGAGTCTTAACTGCTGGGCCACCAGGGAAGTCCCTAAAAATAACGCTCTATCGTTTGAACTCTTTGAATTTTTACCACATGCATGAAAAACATTTAATTAAATGACTTTTTTTAAGTGGGTAATGTATGTATTGATAATATGTCACTAAATTCAAAAGGTCAAAAAGGGAATACAATCTCCCTCCCATCCCTATCCACCAACCACCCATTTTCCCTCTCTACAGGCAACAAATATCACCCATTTCTTGAGTATTCTTCCAGAGAAACTCTGTTTTTTTTCAAGCACATATACGTCACATACCCCCACATACAAATTTATAGCTTCATCCATGTTCTTAATTACTAAACATAAAATGCAACACTGAAGCATACACACTGAAATCTTTCTAAAGCAAAGATCTGGACACCTTTACACACAAAACTAAAAGTGACCCTTTCCTTTTCAAAAATAAAGCACTAACTATTTTACAGAGTCCCATTCACCAACTGCTTGCTGGCTCAGAAAAGCTCAGAAACACCAATATCCAAGTAGTTAGAAATCATACACTGAGTTTTCTATATTTTGAGGAAACAGAGACATTGAATGTGGATAAAATTTGTTATTTTTCATTATACAGTTGGGAAATAATTTGATAAAATTCTTTTTGAAAAATGAGACCAAAAAAAGACAGTCATCAAGGCATTGTATTGGATGATGAATAAAATCATATAAACAGAAGCACTGCTCCCTACGTCTAAGAAGTTTCCATTTTTCAGACAGAATCATTGTTGATGAATAATAATAGTAAATAATTGATGAGTTCTAACTTTGTACTAGATTGTTTTAACTCATTTAATTCTTATATGAAGTAAATACTATTATCATCTCCATTTTTCAGATGCAAGAAAAGAGGCCCAGAGGAGAAGTTAGGACACATGGCAAAGTTAAGATCAAAGTCCAGGCAGCATAGCTCCACAATTTATACATTATCCTATGCTGACTGACTCTAAGCTATGCTGGTACAGGAAAGTTCCCAGTGGATAAATGGGTTGGTTCTGCTACAAAATTTGCAAGTTGATTTTTTGAAGAAAATCTATTACAAGTTCCAAACAACGTTAAAATAATAGTTGGTAAGTCATTAACACAAGTAAAGACTTAGAAGTTACTAATAAGAAATTGGGAAAAGGAAAAATTAGAAAAATAACTGAGAATTCAAAGAGGATGACTATAAGGAGGACTTTGAGGGTCTAAAAAACAATAATTTGGTTGGAGAAAACTTCCAGAAATAGGGTAAAGCAATGCTGAATACCCCAGAATAAGGGGAAAAGTCGTTAAGAGAAGATTAATGAAATAAACAGTATTAAACAGGAGGATTAAGTCACCAATGAGAAGTCAGGTCTTCAAACAAATACTGAGAACGGACTTGACAATTTAGTTGAAATTTAGATGAAACGGATAAATTCCTTCCAAGGCACAAACTGCCATCAACTATACTCCAATAAAAAGTTAAAAGAAAAAAAAAACAGACAAACTGCCAAAGCTCACTCAAGAAGGGATAGATGACCTGAATATTTCCTGTATCTATTAAGGAAGGTAAATTTGTATTTTAAAACTTTCCCACCAAGAAAACACCAGGCCTGGATGGCTTTCTGAATGAATTCTACCAAACATTTAAGAAAAAATTAATGCCAAGTCTACACAGGTCTGCCAGAAAATCAAACAGGGGAGGATATTACCTAGTTCACTCTATGAGGACCTCAGTCAAAATGGCAGAGGAAGGATCTTTGGGGGACATTCCTCCCAATAAGCACCAATAACTTGGCAAATATTATCAAAATCAACTTTACTGAAACTCTGGAAGTTAGTCAAATATTACAGCAACCAACTAAAATATAACTGGAAGAAGAAAGGCCACTGAAACAGGGTAGGAGAACTCTGTGGTGAGGAGAACTCTCCCAGGCCCTGGAGTGCTGGCAGATATGAACATGGCTGCCCATGTTCCCAAGGTGGTACCTGGTCCCAGAGGGAGAAGAGTGATCTTGTCTCAAAGGAATTATGCTGTTTTGACATGTGTATGAGATCCCTGAAGGACTGATTCGAGAGGTCTATCTTTGTTCTGCCTAACTCAGAACTCTCTCAGGACAGGGAAGTAGCTATGACTAAGTGGAGAACATTCCCTGAAAACACTGAAAGCCAAATGAACAAGTGCTATAGCCTGGGGAAAAATATAATAGTTGAGGCACACAACAAAAATGCCGAAAGTCAGGGAGGAAAAGCTGGGTGGAGAAACTTTGGGGAATAAGGGCATTGAAAAGCTTCCACATATGCTGGGGAATCTAGAAAACCACACACAAGTCCAGGGCAGGATGCATGCTCAGAGAAGACCATAAGCTTTCATAACTGGCTGGCTCAGCCAGTAGGAAGTATTTACGCTCAGCACTAGCAGGAAGTGAAGGCTAAGGCAGAATGGTAAAAGGCCTGGATAAGTGTTAACGGAGGGCCCCAACACAGAGCCAATCTCCAAAGACTTGGAGAATATTTTTCTTTTGTTTCCTTTTTGCCCATAATGATATCCAAAACATACAATTTTAAATTTATTTATTTATTTATTTATTTATTTATGGCTGTGTTGGGTCTTCGTTTCTGTGAGAGGGCTTTCTCCAGCTGCAGCGAGCGGGGGCCACTCCTCATCGCGGTGCACGGGCCTCTCACTATCGCGGCCTCTCTTGTTGCGGAGCACAGGCTCCAGACGTGCGGGCTCAGCAGCTGTGGCTCACGGGCCCAGTTGCTCCGTGGCATGTGGGATCCTCCCAGACTAGGGCTCGAACCCGTGCCCCCTGCATTGGCAGGCAGACTCTCAACCGCTGTGCCACCAGGGAAGCCCCAAAACATACAATTTTAAACAAAAAATTACAAAGCATGGGAAGAAACAAGAAAGTATGCCCCATTCACAGGAAAGAAGAAATGAACAGAAACTGTCCTCAGGAAATACAGACGTTGGAGTTACTAGCAAAGACTTTAAATATGCTCAAAGAACTAAGGAAACCATAGACAAAGAATTATAGGAAACCAGGAAAACAATGTCTCAACAAAATGGAGAAGAGCAATAAAGAGATAGAAATTATAAAAAGGAATTAAAAAGACACTTCGGAGCTCAAAAGTACAAAAACTGAAATGAAAAATTCACCAGAGTGGTTAACAGCAGATCTGAGCAGAGAGAAAAAAGAATTACTAAACTTGAAGATAGGAAATAAAAATTATCCAATCTGAGAAGCAGAAACAGAAAAAGAATGAAGAAAATGAACAGAGCCTATAAAACGTCTGAGGCACCATTAATCGCATCAAAATACACATGAGTGAGAGCCCCAGAAGAAGAGAAAATGGAGAAAGAATATTTGAAGAAATAATCGTCAATAACTTCCCAAATTTAATAAAAGAAATAAGTCTACACATCCAAGAAACTCAAGGAACTCAAAGCAGAGTTCCATACTGGGACATTATAATCAAGTTATAAAAAGCCAAAGATTAAGAGAGAATCAGGCAGCAGCAAGAGAAGGAACTTGAAATGTATAAGGGATCCTCAATAAAGGTAACAGTTAATCTCTCATCAGAAACCTTGGAAGCCAGAAGGCAATGGTATGACATTGTTTAAACTGCTGGAAGAAAACAAGTGTTTTCTATAGAATTCCCAAGAATTGTATATCAGAGAAAACTATCCTCCAATAGTGAAAGAGAAATTAGAATCCGCCTGCCAATGCAGGGGACGAGGGTTTGAGCCCCAGTCCGGGAAGATCCCACATGCCATGGAGCAACTAAGCCCGAGTGCCACAACTACTGAGCCTGCATGCTACAACTACTGAAGCCCACAAACCTAGAGCCCGTGTTCTGCAACAACAGAAGCCACTGTGATGAAAAGCCTGTGCACCACAATAAAGAGTAGCCCCTGCTTGCCGCAACTAGAGAAAGCCTGCACACAGCAATGAACACCCAATGCAGCCAAAAATAAATATATTTAATAAATTAAAAAAAAAAGAAAGAAAGAAATGTTAAAGAGAATCATTCAGGCTCAAGTGAAAGGACACTAGACAATAACTTGAAGCCATATAAAGAACTAAAGAACACTGGTAAAGTAACTATATAGGGGACTTCCCTGGTGGCGCAGTGGTGAAGAATCCACCTGCCAATGGAGGTGACACGGGCTCAATCCCTGGTCAGGGAAGATCCCACATGCCACGGAGCAACTAAGCCCATGTGCCACAACTAATGAGCCTGCGCTCTACAGCCCATGAGCCAAAACTACTTAAGCCCACGCGCCACAACTACTGAAGCCCGCACATCTAGAGCCCACGCTCCACAACAAGAGAAGTCACCACAATGAGAAGCACACACACAATGAAGAGTAGCCCCCGCTTGCCGCAACTAGAGAAAAGCCCACGCCCAGCAACGAAGACGCAGCGCAGCCAAAATAAATACATAAATAAAACAAATAAATCAATCAATAAAAAAAATTTTTTTAAAAGTAACTACATAGGTAAACAAAAAAGCCAGTATCATTGTGTTTTTAGGATGTGACTCCTATTTTTTCTATAGAATTTCAGACAAATGCATAAAACGTAATTATAAATCTATGTTAATATGACTCAATATTTTCAGAATGTCAATATAAGCAACTGAAGACCTATGTATGCATTTTCAGGTATTTCCCTCAAACTATTTTCCATACTTCCATTTTATCAGGAAACTATTCTTTCCCCCTTTATTAACTGATCTATGTTTGGTTCCCTGGCAGTTTTTAAAATGAGTTTTTACATTCATTAATATTTAGAAGATTTTGAGTTTTGTTACAATAAAAATGTTTTTTAATTTCAATGCAACTATGAAGCAAAATGCCTTCATAAAAAAAAAAGGGATATTTCTCATTTTATAAAACTATGTATTTGCTATCTAACTCTAGTACTGGATTCTCATTGAATAGAAGCAGCAGTTCTATTGACTGCAGCACATTAGATTTTAAATGGATTAATTGGAAGTGAACCAAATACTACTTCTTTCTTACTCAGCAACCTCATCTAAATTGAAAGTAAAAAGTTTTCAGAAAAATATGCATATCCCGTAATGGTAGGGTTGCCAAGAGATACTTCAGAACAAGGAGTCCAATTTCTCTGAAGAAATAAAACAATTTAAGGAAGATGAAGTCGTATTTTACTAGATAAAATTTCACAAAGAGACTTTTCTTTGAAGCGTACTCTACTATGAGGCTGGCACATCTAGTGAATCCTGATAAAGGATTCAGCCTCTCACCTGATGTCAGGGACCTCTTAAAAATCTGTCCCAGTTCCCACAGCAGGGACTACAGTTTGGTGGCAATCTTGGGCATACGAGCTTGGGAATAGGTCTTCAACTGCCTCATACCCGAAGGTTTCAATCTCATTAGAAGCAGAAGCCTTCCTTGAAGGTAATCTACTTACAAAGATGACCAATGGAAAAAATACTCAATCTAAATCTATCTGGAAACATATAAAATCTCTCTAGCTTCTTTCCAAAATGCCACAACCCCTGGATCCAGAATGAAAATATTCTAATCCTATCAAGACAACCTACAATTAAAATGTGAACATATGCAGTAAAATGATTTATATTGCTTAATGAAAACTTTCTCATTTTTGTTCTTTAACTATAATCAAGAAATTACTTGTAGAGATTGGAACCAAGATGGTGGAGTAGAAGGACATGCTGTCACTCCCTCTGGCGAGAACAGAAGAATCACAACTAGCTGCTGGACAGTCATCAACAGGAAGACACTGGAACTCACCAAAAAAGATACCCCACATCCAAAGACAATGGAGAAGCCACAATGAGATGGTACGAGGGGCGCAATCACAGTAAAATCAAATCCCATAACTGCTGGGTGGCTGACTCACAGACTGGAGACCACTTATACCACAGAAGTCCACCCACTGGAATGAAGGTCCTGAGCCCCATGTCAGCCATCCCAACCTGGGGTTCCGGCAATGGGAAGAGGAATTCCTAGAGAATCAGACTTTGAAGGCTACAGGGATTTGACTGCAGGACTTCGACAGAACTGCGGGAAATAGAGACTCCACTCTTGGAGGGCACACACATAGTAGTGTGAGTGTCGGGACCCAGGGGAAGGAGCAGTGACCCCAGGGGAGACTGAACCAGACCTACCTGCTAGTGTTGGAGGGTCTCCTGCAGAGGTGAGGGGTGGCTGCGGTTCACCGTGGGGACAAGGACACTGGCAGCAGAAGTTCTGGGAAGTACTCCTTGGTGTAAGCCCTCCCAGAGTCTGCCATTAGCCCCACCAAAGAGCCCAGGCAGGCTCCAGTGTTCGGTTGCCTCAGGCCAAACAACCAACAGGGAGGGAACCCAGCCACACCCAACAGCAGTCAATCGGATTAAAGTTATGCTGAGCGCTGCCCACCAGAGCAACAGCCAGCTCTACCCACCACCAGTCCCTCCCATCAGGAAACTTGCATAAGCCTCTTGGATAGCCTCATCCACCAGAGGGCAGACAGCAGAAGCAAGGAGAACTACAATCCTGCAGCCTGTGGAACAAAAACCACATTCACAGAAAGACAGACAAGGTGAAAAGGCAGAGGGCTACGTACCAGATGAAGGAACAAGATAAAACCCCAGAAAAACAACTGAATGAAGTGGAGATAGGCAACCTTCCAGAAAAAGCATTCAGAATAATGATAGTGAAGATGATCCAGGACCTCGGAAAAAGAATGGAGGCAAAGATCAAGAAGATGCAAGAAATGTTTAAGAAAGACCTAGAAAAATTAAAGAAAAAAAAAGAGATGAACAATACAATAACTGAAATGAAAACTACACTCGAAGGAATCAATAGCAGAATAACTGAGGCAGAAGAACGGATAAGTGACCTGGAAGACAGAATGGTGGAATTCACTGCTGCGGAACAGAATGAAGAAAAAAGAATGAAAAGGAATGAAGACAGCCTAAGAGACCTCTGGGACAACATTAAACGCAATAACATTCGCATTATAGGGGTCCCAGAAGGAGAAGAGAGAGAGAAAGCACCCAAGAAAATATGTGAAGAGATTATAGTCGAAAACGTCCCTAACATGGGAAAGGAAATAGCCACCCAGGTCCAGGAAGCGCAGAGAGTCCCATACAGGATAAACCCAAGGAGAAACACGCCAAGACATACAGTAATCAAACTGGCAAAAATTAAAGACAAAGAAAAATTATTGAAAGCAGCAAGGGAAAAAGGACAAGTAACATACAAGGGAACTCCCATAAGGTTAACAGCTGATTTCTCAGCAGAAACTCTACAAGCCAGAAGGGAGTGGCATGACATACTTAAAGTGATGAAAGGGAAGAACCTACAACCAAGATTACTCTACCCTGCAAGGATCTCATTCAGATTCGATGGAGAAATCAAAAGCTTTACAGACAAGCAAAAGCTAAGAGAATTCAGCACCACCAAACCAGCTCTACAACAAATGCTAAAGGAACTTCTCTAAGTGGGAAACACAAGAGAAGAAAAGGACCTACAAAAACAAACCTAGAACAATTAAGAAAATGGTCATAGGAACATACATATCGATAATTACCTTAAACGCAAATGGATTAAATGCTCCAACCAAAAGACACAGGCTTGCTGTGTGGGTACAAAAACAAGACCCATCTATATGCTGTCTACAAGAGACCCACTTCAGACCTAGGGACACATACAGACTGAAAGTGAGGGGATGGAAAAAGATATTACACGCAAATGGAAATCAAAAGAAAGCTGGAATAGCAATACTCATATCAGATAAAATACTTTAAAATAAAGAATGTTATAAGAGACAAGGAAGGACACTACATAATGATGAAGGGATCAACCCAAGAAGAAGATATAACAAATATAAATATATATGCACCCAACATAGGAGCACCTAATACATAAGACAACTTCTAACAGCTATAAAAGAGGAAATCCACAGTAACACAATAATAGTGGGGGACTTTAACACCTCACTTACACCAATGGACAGATCATCCAAAATGAAAATAAATAAGGAAACAGAAGCTTTAAATGACACAATAGACCAGAGAGATTTAATTGATATTTATAGGACATGCCATCCAAAAACAGCAGATTACACTTTCTTCTCAAGTGCACACAGAACATTCTCCAGGATAGATCACATCTTGGGTCACAAATCAAGCCTCAGTAAATTTAAGAAAATTGAAATCATATCAAGCATCTTTTCTGACCATAATGCTATGAGATTAGAAATGAATTACAGGGAAAAAAACGTAAAAAACACAAACACATGGAGGCTAAACAATATGTTACTAAATAACCAAGAGATCACTGAAGAAATCAAAGAGGAAATCAAAAAATACCTAGAGACAAATGACAATGAAAACACGACGATCCAAAACCTATGGGATGCAGCAAAAGCAGTTCTAAGAGGGAAGTTTATAGTTATACAAGCCTACCTCAAGAAACAAGAAAAATCTCAAATAAACAATCTAACCTTAAACCTAAAGGAACTAGAGAAAGAACAAACAAAATCCAAAGTTAGCAGAAGGAAAGAAATCATAAAGATCAGAGCAGAAATAAATGAAATAGAAACAAAGAAAACAATAGCACAGATCAATAAAACTAAAAGCTGGTTCTTTGAGAAGATAAACAAAATTGATAAACCATTAGCCAGACTCATCAAGAAAAAGCGGGAGAGGACTCAAATCAATAAAAGTAGAAATGAAAAAGGAGAAGTTACCACAGACACTGCACAAATATAAAGCATCCTAAGAGACTACTACAAGCAACTCTATGCCAGTAAAATGGACAACCTGGAAGAAATGGACAAATTCTTAGCAAGGTATAACCTTCCAAGACTGAACCAGGAAGAAATAGAAAATATGAACAGACCAATCACGACTAATGAAATTGAAAATGTGATTAAAAATCTTCCAACAAACAAAAGTCCAGGACCAGATGGCTTCACAGGTGCTTTCTATCAAACATTTAGAGAAGAGCTAACATCCACCCTTCTCAAAATCTTCCAAAAAACTGCAGAGGAAGGAATACTCCCAAACTCATTCTATGAGGCCACCATCACCCTGATACCAAAACCATACAAGGATACTACAAAAAAAGAAAATTACAGACCAATATCACTGATGAATATAGATGCAAAAATCCTCAACAAAATACTAGCAAACAAAATCCAACAACACATTAAAAGGATCAAACACCATGATCAAGTGGGATTTATCCCAGTGATGCAAGGATTCTTCAGTATGAGCAAACCAATCAATGCGATACACCACATAAACAAATTGAAGAATAAAAACCGTATGATGGGGCTTCCCTGGTGGCGCAGTGGTTAAGAATCTGCCTGCCAATGCAGGGGACACGGGTTCGAGCCCTGGTCTGGGAAGATCCCACATGCCACGGAGCAACTAAGCCCGTGAGCCACAACTACTGAGCCTGCGCGTCTGGAGCCTGTGCTCCGCGACAGTGAGAGGCCCGCGCACCGCGATGAAGAGTGGCCCCCACTCGCCGCAACTGGAGAAAGCCCTCGCACAGAAATGGAGACCCAACACAGCCAAAAATAAATAAATAAATTAAAAAAAAAAAAACCGTATGATGATGGGCGTCTCTGGTGACGCAGTGGTTGGGAATCCGCCTGCCAATGCAGGGGACACGGGTTCGGGCCCTGGTTTGGGAAGATCCCACATGCTGCGGAGCAGCTGGGCCCGTGCGCCACGGCTGCTGAGCTGCGCTCTAGAGCCAGTGCTCTGTGACGAGAGGGGCCACCGCGGTGCGGGGCCTGCGCACGGCAGTGAGGAGTGGCCCCCGCTCACCGCAACTAAAAAAAGAAAGCCCACGCACAGCCACGAGGACCCAACGCAGCCAAAAATAAATAAATTAATTAATTAAAAAAAAGAAGTGGGATAAAATCCCACTTTAGAAAAAAAACCGTATGATCATCTCAATAGATGCAGAAAAAGCTTTTGACAAAATTCAACACCCATTTATGATAAAAACTATCCAGAAAGTGGGCATAGAGGGAACCTACCTCAACATAATAAAGGCCATATACAACAAACCCACAGCAAACATCATTCTCAATGGTGAAAAACTGAAAGCATTTCCTCTAAGATCAGGAACAAGACAAGGATATCCACTCTTGCCACCATTATTCAACATAGTTTAGGAAGTCCTAGCCTCGTCAATCAGAGAAGAAAAAGAAATAAAAGAAATCCAAATTGGAAAAGAAGAAGTAAAACTGTCACTGTTTGCCGATGACATGATACTACACATAGAGAATCCTAAAGATGCCACGAGAAAACTACTAGAGCTAATCAATGAATTTGGTAAAGTTGCAGGATACAAAATTAATGCACAGAAATCTCTTGCATTCCTTTATACTAATGATGAAAAATCTGAAAGAGAAATTAAGGAAACACTTCCATTTACCATTGCAACAAAAAGAATAAAATACCTAGGAATAAACCTACCTAGGGAGACAAAAGACCTGTATGCAGAAAACTATAAGACACTGTTGAAAGAAATTAAAGATGATACCAACAGATATACCATGCTCTTGGATTGGAAGAATCTATCTTGTGAAAATGACTATACTACCCAAAGCCATCTACAGATTCAATGCAATCCCTATCAAATTACCAATGGCATTTTTTACGGAACTAGAACAAAAAATCTTAAAATTTGTATGGAGACACAAAAGACCCCGAATAGCCAAAGCAGATTCCTCCCTGACTTCAGACTATACTACAAAGCTACAGTAATCAAGACAATACGGTACTGGCACAAAAACAGAAATATAGATCAATGGAACAGGATAGAAAGCCCAGAGATAAAGCCACGCACCTATGGTCAACTAATCTATGACAAAGGAGGCAAGGATATACAATGGAGAAAAGACAGTCTCTTCAATAAGTGGTGCTGGGAAAACTGGACAGCTACACATAAAAGAATGAAATTAGAATACTCCCTAACACCATACACAAAAATAAACTCAAAATGGATTCGAGACCTAAATGTAAGACCGGACACTAAAAAACTCTTAGAGGAAAACATAGGAAGAACTCTCTTTGACATAAATCACAGCAAGATCTTTTTTGATCCACTTCCTAGAATAATGGAAATAAAAAGAAAACTAAACAAATGGGACCTAATGAAACTAAAAAGCTTTTGCACAGCAAAGGAAACCATAAACAAGACAAAAAGGCAACCCTTAGAATGGGAGAAAATATTTGCAAACGAATCAATGGACAAAGGATTAATCTCTAAAATATATAAACAGCTCATGCAGCTCAATATTCAAAAAACAAACAACCCAATCCAAAAATGGGCAGAAGACCTATATAGACATTTCTCCAAAGAAGACATACAGATGGCCAAGAAGCACATGGAAAGCTGCTCAACATCACTAATTATTAGAGAAATGCAAATCAAAACTACAGTGAGGTATCACCTCACACCAGTTAGAATGGGCATCATCAGAAAATCTACAATCAACAAATGCTGGAGAGGGTGTGGAGAAAAGGGAACCTTCTTGTACTGTTGGTGGGAATGTACATTGATAACAGCCAATATGGAGAACAGTATGGAGGTTCCTTAAAAAACTAAAAATAGAATTACCATACGACCCAGCAATCCCACTTCTGGGCATATACCCAGAGAAACCCATAATTCAAAAAGACACATGCACCCCAATGTTCATTGCAATACTATTTACAATAGTCAGGTTGTGGAAGCAACCTAAATGCCCATCGACAGACGAATGGATAAAGAAGATGTGGTACATATATACAATGCAATATTACTCAGCCATAAAAAGGAACGAAATTGGGTCATTTGTTGAGACATGGATGGATCTAGAGACTGTCATACAGAGTGAAGTAAGTCAGAAAGAGAGAAACAAATACCGTATATTAACACATATATGTGGAACCTAGAAAAATGGTACAGATGGACCAGTTTGCAGGGCAGAAATTGAGTCACGGATGTAGAGAACAAACGTATGGATATCAAGGGGGAAAAGTGGTGGTGGTGGTGGTGGTGGTGGTGGTAGTGGGGTGGTGTGATGAATTGGGAGATTGGGATTGACATGTATACACTAATATGTATAAAATGGATAATAATAAGAACCTGTTGTATACAAAAATAAATTAAATTAAATTTAAAAAATAGTTGTTTAAAATAAGAAATACAGGGTACTGTCATTAATAAGAGGGCAATTCAATAATTATGACATATAATGGAATGCTGATCAAATGGACAGAAAGCGGTACATCTATATATGTACTGACATGAAAAACTAAGTGAAAAAATCAGCTTCAGAAATGATAGTGGATGATCCTACTCATGTTAAAAAAAAAATGAGAAAGAGTGTGTGGATATATGTCTTGTATACAAATGTTTGTAAGATGATTTTAGCGTTGTAGCAACAATTTACTGAAATGGCAGGAGCCTCTGAAAATATTTCAGCGTTGTGAACTGCATTTTTAATAAGCAGAATTTATATGTGGTACCTTGGTTTCTTTTTGGTGCAGTTTAAATTTCTATTAGTCCTTGAATATGTAAGTCTGCACTAATTAACATTTTTGGTACCACTCTCAAGAGGATAAATGGAATGGAATTTCAATAATATTTAAAATATTATCATGTTAATTATTCTAGCTGTTACCCAATGTAGCAAACTTCAGACACAACAGTTAGTCCCTCTTTGAAAATATATAATAGCATACAAATCAAGTAAGTTGGATTTCTGGCATTAGACAACTCTAAAAACTATTACCATTATTAACAATCTATTTTTGCTTCAAGCAACATTTGAACATCTTCATCATAAGTCCTCTTTTTCAATAATTTAGTTTTTCCTTACCAGGCTATTTTCTTTCCAAGCTTCTGGGAACTTGGGTCTCTGTTTTTCCCTAGACACCAGAACCTGCATATCTTCAAAAGTGGGATGGTTTCCAACCTCTGTCTGAAAAGCCATCTGGTATTCTGGTACAGATTCACCTGTGTTTTTTTTTTTAAAAAAAGATAAGAGTAAAATTTATAATTATAAAGAGACCCTGTTGTGGGTTTTATGCACTATTAGTAAAAGCTCTATTTAGAATAGTCTTTGCTTGATAAATTAAATGTTTGTTATAAATTAGATGGTAGTTACAATGATGGGCAGCTATTTTTAAATGGTTTCTAGTATTAGTGAATTTGGGGGTGGGGATGGACATTATTATATACATGAGGTTTAACACTTAAAACTGAATTCTTATCCCATACAGGGATTGAGGGTGGTGACTATGAGGAGAAAGTCCAAGATCTAGTACAACAAACATGCCTGTAGAACTAAATGTAAGTGGGTGGGTGGTACAGTCATGTCTCATTACATCACTGACTCTATTATATAGTCTAGCCAGATTTTTCATATGTCACAAAAATTTTTATAATGACCATTTGACAAAAAATCAATAAACTGATTTTTCCCCTTAATAAGTAGTATCTAGATCAAGGATTTTGAAATATCATTAAGTATTCTACCACTGTTTAATAACCCTATTCATCACCAATATGCACAATCAGCAGCTTGTGATAAAAGACTTAGATTTTTACAAAATGTTGTCAAATTAAACTTAATTAACATATTCAGCCACCCAGAAGACCTCTGGGACCAACATTTAGAAAACCAATCGTTTAGTCAAAATCTTGGCAAAGAACACAAGAGAAATAGACTCTTCCTGCCTCCTTGTCCCTCCCCCGATACCATTAAAATGACAAGATAAATTAGAAGAAAGAATACCAGGAAGGAGGTAAGGCATTTAGGTTCTAATCTTGGCTTCATCTCTATCTAGGAAAAGCCGTTTAACTATTCTGTGTTTCAGTTTTCCTGTCAGCAAAATGGAAATGTCTGCCTTCCTTATCTCACTCACGTGGAGACAATACAAAATTTATAATGACCCAGATAGAAAGTACATTACAAAGCATGTAATTGAAGTTTTATGCTTCAATTTGAATATTCAAAAAAAAACACCACCTATACACTTGCCCTCCAAAGTTTTTGGAATATTGCACTATCTATAAATACAAATGGTATTTTCACATATTCTATAAAGATTTAAGCAGATACTTACTTTTGATCAATAACCATCAACACTGAACTTGAAAGACAAAACTAAAGTATTTCATCCTGCCAGTTAGTGTATCACTTTCTTTCATGAAATCTCATATGATAAACCCTCAACCCATACCATCTGTGAACTGTAAGATACTTACTAATATATCTCTTTTGTCTTTCTGAGACATATACACAACACACATACATACCTTCCAAGTGTTATTTTTTCCTCAAATGCTCTTCAGTAGAATCAATAAATATTTAATACAATTTTACTTATTTGTTTTAATTGGGTGTAAATTATAATTAGAAAACTTGCTAAATAAAACTGATGCACAATCTTGTTTTGGGAATGGAATGACATTAAGAATTATCAAATTTCTACTAAATCTTCATGGTTCTCATCTGTTACTTGTTAATTATGTCTCTAAGCAGTTAGGAACGTTTTAATCCCCTTCTTAAATTATGCTTGTTCTCTTCCTCCTTTTTCTTTCTCTTGCCTTCTTTTTTTCTTCCTTCCTGCCTTTCCTTCCTGCTCTTCCTTTGTAATATAGATCCTAATTCATTTATATTGTTAATATTTTACTGAGAGAGGCAGCCTTCATAACAAACTGTTTCCATTCAATAAAACAGAATAATAATAAAAGCATGTCCTGCACTTGGAGTTCTATTATAGAAGTTTAAAAAATATTTTATAAGAATTTTTCCACTAATATATGCTATTCTTTAGGCTTATTCATATGTTTGTGGAAAACTTTTTTTCAATTTACACCCCATTTCACTGTTAAAAATTTTAGGAGTACCCTGTATCCTCTGCCTGTGCTTTTTTAGCACTCTTTTCCTCCTACACCCTGTAATATTTCTGTCTTCTCTATTCCACAGAAACTCCTCTAAGAATACCAATGACCTCCTCCTATTCAAATTCCAAGATCATTCCTCAGTTCCACTTCCTTTTGACCTTTCAATTACATATGTTTCTACTAATGTTGGTTCTTAATACTTTCTAACATTGACTTCCAAAATACTAAGATTTCTCAGTTTCCTCACTGTCCATTTGTCTTCCTATGATGGGGGAGGGGGAGGTCACCTAATATTCAGTCTTTACTCACCAATGTTTTTCTCTCTTCATTTATTCTTTTAGGGGACTGCATCCACTTATAAATTCTCAATTACCATCTCTATGTAGGTAATTCCCAAATAATCATTTTAATCTTAAATTCTTCACTCTTTTAAGTTCTTCAGTAACAATTTTTTCAGTTGTCTATCAATACCCCACCCAAAAGTTCCCACAATTAACTCATCTTTCCAATGTAAACCAGTACTTTTTCCTAAGCTCCTGGCTGCCACCCTATTTCTCAGACCCCTCAATACTTCTCAATTCCCTAGACTGTCTTCCAATAGCTAACCAGAACCATAGCTTCCTTTTCTACATTTTGTCTCACATATGCCTCTTCTTCCCCATTTCCATACCCAAGATTGCAGGGTATCTTAATGCAACTCTCTTCTTTTTCCTTTACTTTTATTTTAAATTTTGGTTAAATGTACAAAACATAAAATTTACCATTTTAACCATTTCTGAGTGTACAGTTCTGTGGCACTAGGGGCATTCACAATGTTGTGCATCCATCTCCAGAACTTTTTCCATCTTCCTAAACTGAAATTCTGTATACATTTAAAAGTAGCCCCCAATTTCTTTTTCCTTTTTAAACTCTTTCTAGTACTATTTCAATTCATCCTATATTTCTATTATAATAATATTGTTCAAACAAGATTTAATTGTCTTTTATTTTTCAAACATCTGATATTGCATTTTATTATTTATCAGTCCAAGAGCAACAGATATTCTTTGAATCAGTAATTGTTCAAAAAATGTTGCTGATAGCAATGTACTAACTAAAGCTGATACAAGAATCATTTCAGTCAGACATGCTTCTAAAAACCAGAAATTCTGGATTAGGATTTTTAAAAAATATGTGGCCAAAGTTCCAATAATAGAAATTAGAAGCTCCATGGTTCCAATAATATGTGATACTATTGCAATCACTGCTATTTCCAGAAAAACACTTTGAGTACTCCGTACTTCCAATTAACTGGAAAATATACTTCTAAATAATAACTGATTGATGTGTAGGTAATCTAAGTAATTATTAATTTATTTCATTATATTTTAAAATTAAACTATTGTTAAATGCTAACTGTTTTTAAAGGAAAAAAATTTAACCCCACTACTAATCTGTTTTTATTAAATAGTTCCATTTCATAAATTTGTCCAATGCTGGTTTAACTGACTGTATATCCTTTTCTTATGTTTTTAATGTGGTTATTCTTATAAGATAAAGACCATTTATGTCAAGTCATTTTGTACACCACCTATAAGGGTGCAGTGCACATATTGGTAATTACTTTAAATTTTTATATCACAGTGACAGTGATGTAATCTTAACAAAAGGAAGAAAAAGATACAATTATTTGGCTATTTCAAGTAAGCCTCAAATAAGCATTCACATTAAATGAGTGTTCTTTCATGAAAGGAAGGAAGGTAGGCAGGAAGGCATGATGACAAGGGAGAAGTTTTTTAAAAAGGAAGAAAAGGAGAATGAAAAAATGAAAGGAAGAAAAAAGTGTTCCAATGGATAATTCTTTACTTCTAATTCCTTATTGGGTCAATTCAGGAAATACTGTTAAGTGCAGCTTCTCAAATACTCAGAGGTTGTGTAAAGAAAACAATGACTGCTAAAGCAATCGGAGACCATCCTGAACAAAGATAAGCTATTATGAGCAATTAATTAAATTACACTCAGATGCAAACCTGGAGTCCTTTCTAAAAAGTTTTTCCTGATTCACATCCTTCTGCTAGTAATGTTTCTGAACACTAGATGGCAATGAGCTAAAGGTTTAAATGAAAGTCAAACATGTCGAAGTCGACTTATTTAATATAGGTAGAAAAAAATATAACTGCTTCACTTCAAAACATACATCAATTTTTGACAGCAGTTCCCTTACCTGGGAAGAGGTCTGTACATCTCATAAATATCTCCCAATAAATTAGTCCAAGTGCATACATATCTACTTGTTTCAAAGCTGATTCACAGTCCCTCAGGTTCACAGCTCCTTCTAGAACTTCTGGTGCCATATATCTGATTGTGCCAACCTGATAAATTAGAGTGATGTATCTCAGAAAAAGAATGTAGCATATTCTGAAGGGCATACATTAGACCAGAAGTTATACATAAATTTCAGGTCAACAATATGTCAATGTTATTTGAACCAAAGCAAGTCACCGAACCTTTCTATACCAAATTTTTAATAAATAAAATACCCATTTTAGGACAGCTTGGTTGCTTCCAGTTTTTGGCAATTATGAATAAAGCTGCTAAAACGTTTATGTACAGGTTTCTGTGTGAACATAAGCTGTCAACTCAATTGGGTAAATATATAGGAGTGTGATTGCTGGAAGACTATGTCTTCCAAAGTGGCTATACCCTTTTGCATTCCCACCAACAATGAATGAGTTGCTGTTGCTCCACATCTTCACTGGCATTTGATATTACTGTTTGGTTTTTTTTTTAACCATTTGAATGTAATGGAATCTTGTTTGGATTTGCAGTTCTCTAATGAGGAATGATGTTGAGTAACTTTTATATGCCTATTTGCCATCTGTATATCTTCTCCGGTAAGGTGTCTGTTCAGATCTTCTGTTTTTTAATTGGCTTGATTGTCTTCTTACTGTTGAGTTTTAAGAGTTCTTTTATATTCTGGATACAAGTCCTTTATCAGATATGTGTTTTTCAAATATTTTCTCCCAGTCTATGGCTTGTTTTTTTCATTCTCTTAATACTGTCTTTCGCAGAGCAGAAGTTTTTAATTTTAATAAAATTCACCTTAGCAATTTTTTCTTTCAAAAAAAATACCCTTTTTAAATAATTAAACTGTGATATATTCATCCTATTCAATA
The DNA here is from genome assembly GCF_949987535.1 of Balaenoptera acutorostrata. Taxonomy (NCBI): domain Eukaryota; kingdom Metazoa; phylum Chordata; class Mammalia; order Artiodactyla; family Balaenopteridae; genus Balaenoptera; species Balaenoptera acutorostrata. The sequence goes on along the minus strand of NC_080071.1, from coordinate 61,325,241 downwards.
GCATTCCTACTAATATTGACAAAAATGAGTTGGAATGGCAGTGATTTGCACAATGAATTGATGAACTTCATGCAATATCTTCCGTATATCTTAATTTTGTAATTCCTAATATGCTACACTTGGATAAGGATAACTGTCCTGAGTAGTTAGTGGATTTTTAAATGCAATTTATTATGTTTTGAAAATATGTCAGTGTGATACCTTTTGTAGACACTCACCTCACTTATGGCTGCATTATCTTCCTCCCCTGGGCGCACCAGTCTATTTCCAGTCAGCTTCATGGACAACCCAAAGTCACTAATAACACAGGTTCCATCATTTTTCACCAGAACATTTCTGCTATTTAAATCTCGATGGGAAATTGCAGGTTTATAGTGATCTGTTTGGATAATTTTCAAATATTTATTAATGCTTAAATAGCACTACTGGACATGAAATGAGCATGAAGGTAATAGGGGCTATATAAACATAGAAGATAGTGTTATTTTTCTGCCCATTTATTTTCCAATAGCAAAAAAGGACATAAGAAATCAAAATTTCAACTCACAATCCCCACTATTTTCGGTATATTTCACAACATAACTCCTGTTGGAACTATAATTAATTAAACTCTAAACATTCAGCTACATAAACATTCAGCTGCAATTAATAGCCAAGAGGCTGTTGCTTCTAATTTTAACACGTACTTTTTTTTTTCCTTTTCATTTCTAGAGTAGCAAAAGGAGGCAACAGAGAAAGGAATATCTGGCATAAAAAACAATAAAAAGTCAACTTATCGGGAGGGAGGGAGATGCAAGAGGGAAGAGAAATGGGAACATATTGTATATGTATAACAGATTCACTTTGTTATAAAGCAGATGCTAACACACTATTGTAAGGCAATTATACTTCAATAAAGATGTTTGAAAAAAAAAAAAAAAAAGTCAACTTATCTAAAACAATTATCACTGAAAAACTGACATGGCTCCAAAATTGGTATATGTATTTTATAGTATTTTCTTACAGCTTAAACAAATCAAACCTATGACAGAAAATCCCAGTTCTGTCCTGAGGCTTAGCCATGTATCTAAGCCCACCACAATTCTTCAAATCAAACTAGAAACAGTTTTGCAATGGACTGGTAGCTGTTTTATGATTTTACAAAGAAACAAAACACTATTATACTCATTCTATTACTTGTTTATCAGAAGACTAAATGTTCCATGTAGGCAGAGAGAGAACATGTTTTGCCTGAATTCAAAAGGCATGGCACATAGTAAATGCTTGCTGAGTGAAAGAATATATCCAACCTAAGCCCCTAACTAAAATCATAATTCTTTTCCTCTTTATAAGAAAACCTTGGCGGGGGGAGGGGGAGGAACGGATTGAGAGTTTGGGATTAGTAGATGCAAACTATTATATATAGGATGGAAAAACAACAAGGTCCTACTGTATAGCACA